>NW_018397271.1:3123687-3125792 GCF_002168275.2 Theobroma umbraticum | reverse complement strand
GAACTCAGTGGGAGTTAAGGCATAATGTAAAGTGTTTATTGCCTTGAAGTTTGTTTGAACCTTTTTGATTTCAGTTTCAGTCCATTCAAGCCTTGGCTTAGGAATTAATTCATTTGTCATTACATTTAAGGTTGAGGGAAAGAAGGGTTCATCAGTAATGACATCCCACATTTCATAATCTATTGCCCTTATATAGATTGACATTCTAGTGCTCCAATAGGGGTGGTTCGATCCATCAAACAAAGGTGGTCTGTTTGTGGATTATCCTTTAACAATTATAGATTTTTGAAGAGCCATTTAGATCTCCCTTGGATGTTAAGCCTTAAGAATGAGGGATTTAGCTCTGATACCACTTGTTGGTTCCAAGTAAATGTGCTAGAGGGGGGTGAATAGCACTTTTTGACTCTTACAAAATTTGAGCTCTCTTTGTGGGAGTAATTTTAACTTTAATGATGGGAAGTTAAATGTAAGATAAGGAATAATCTAACAAGGAATGAAATCAAAAATAAAGCAGTAAATACAAAATACAGAGATTTATAGTGGTTCGGTCAAAGACATACATCCATTACCTTGATTGTTCCAAATGAAATCACTATGAATGGTGAAATTTTCAAGCTTTCACCAAGCTTTTGCAATAGCTTTTCACAAGCTCAGCCACAACCTTCAACAATGGTTTTTCAAAAGCTCAACCACAACCTCCAGCAATGGTTTGATACAAGTATTTCAAATTCATCACAAAGGCATTCATATTCATCTTGAAGTTCATCCATAGAAATGTCATAAGAAATAGAACATACCTCGGATTCATAATCTCTTGCCATCATACATAAATTTGCTCTATCTTCCACTTTCTCTTCTTCAGTATCTGACTTGAAATATCACTATCTGACCAGATTATAGCCACCATTGCCTTCTTTGATTTTTTATTTTTCTTGAAAGTTTTTTCCTTCAGCAAGGGACATCGGGCCTGAAGTTTCCAAGCTTTTTGCATTCAAAGCATATAAGCTCCTCCTTCTTGTTGGACTCATTTTTATTTCTGGTTCTCCATGAAGAACTTTGATCTCTTTTGTATCCTCTTCTAGCCAATCTTCTGTCTCTTTGTCCTATAAGTTTTCTAAATCTTCTTGCCACCATAGCTAATTCTTCATCATCATCACAAGATAAATTTTTCAGTTCTTTTTTCATAATGCTTGCTTTTAAAGCAATGCTTTTCTTCTTTTCTTTTGCTTCCCTCTTGTCTTCTTCTTCTTCTTCTTTAAGTTCCAGCTCATAAGTAAGAAGATATCCACAAATTTCATCAAGGGTGATGACATTTTAGTCCTTGGCTTCTCAAATGGCAATCACTTTTGACTTTCAATTTTTTGGGAGGCTTTTAAGTAGTCTTTTGATAATTTCATGTTTAGGAATTGGTTTGCCTAACTGACTGAGTTTATTTGTGATGTTTGTGAACCTATCAAGCATGCTGGTGATGTCTTCACCAGGTTCCATTTTAAACATTTCATAGTTGTGTGTTAAGAGAGCTATTTTGGACTCCTTAACTTGAGAAGTCCTTTCATGGATAATTTTAAATTTGTCCTACACTTGTTTAGCTGTGGTATAGCTTGACACTTTGTTGAACCCAATGGGAGTTAAGGCATAATGTAAAGTGTTTATTGCCTTAAAGTTTGTTTGAACCTTTTTGGTTTCAGCTTCAGTCCATTCAAGCTTTGGCTTAGGGATCATTTCATTTTTCATTACATTTACGATTGAGGGAATGAAGGGTCCATCAGTAATGACATCCCATATTTCATAATCTATTGCCCTTATATAGATTGACATTCTAGTGCTCCAATAGGGGTAGTTCGATCCATCAAACAAAGGTGGTCTGTTTGTAGATTGTCCCTTAGCAACTATAGATTTTTGAAGAGCCATTTAGATCTCCCTTAGGATATTAAGCCTTAAGAATGAGGGATCCAGCTTTGATACCACTTGTTGGTTCCAAGTAAATGTGTTAGAGGGAGTGAATAGCACTTTTTGGCTCTTACAAAATTTGAGCTCTATTTGTGGGAGTAATTTTAACTTTAATGATGGAAAGTTAAATGTAAGATAAGGAATAATCTAACAAG
>NW_018397271.1:3123348-3123677 GCF_002168275.2 Theobroma umbraticum | reverse complement strand
AAGAATAAAGCAGCAAATACAAATTACAAAGATTTATAGTGGTTCGGTCAAAGACATACATCCACTACTTTGATTGTTCAACCAAAGATTTTCCAAATCAAATCACTATGAATGGTGAAATTTTCAAGCTTTCACCAAGTTTTTACAATGGCTTTTCACAAGCTCAACCACAACCTACAACAATGGTTTTTCAAAGGCTCAACCACAACCTTCAACAATGGTTTTTTTCGAGATAAACCAAAACTCAAAAACTAACTTTTCCAGGCTTAGTTAGAACCTTTGCACTTAATCAAGCTAGCCCAAGCTTGATTAATCCCCTTAGAGTGTCT
>NW_018397271.1:3122405-3123267 GCF_002168275.2 Theobroma umbraticum | reverse complement strand
TTCTTAACTCAGTTACAGGGATTTGAGTGAAGTGCAGAAAATGTGCAGAGTGTTCTTGAGATTTTTGAGTAATTTTTTATCTTGGAAGCCTTTAAATCTGATTTTTGGTTGTTGGGAGGTGTTTTGATAATTGAAAAATCAACTTTGATGGCACTCAGACAGATTCTGACAGTTGAAAACAGTTTGGGAGTAATTCTGCCCGTTATTTTGTCTTTTAGCGTTAGTTTAAACTGTCAGACAGAATGCTCTTAGTCGACTAATCGAGATCACTTAGTCGAATAAGTCGTTTCTGTCTCTAAACTTAGTTTCTGACAATAGGCTCTGTCTTTGAGCATTTCTGGCAGTACCCTCTTGGTTGACTGACAAACTTTCTTGGTCGATTGAGTCGTTTCTGTTTCTGAACCCGATTTCTGACAGAATGCACTTAGTCGACTAACTCTGTCTCTTGGTCAACTAAATGCTCTATGTTTCACGATTTGCTTGAACCCGTCAGCTTCCCTTTTGAGTTTTATCCAACCAACTCCTTTGATTATTCAACTTAGAGGCTTCTTATTTCATTTGCTCACTTATAGCTCTTTATTCTCATGAGTTTTGATATTGTCTTTTGAATGATTAACTAATTAATGGCATATATTTTTATCTTGCACACTTAAACAATATAATTAGACACAAATGAATGAGAATATTTTGCTATCATCAAAAATATATAGAGTCAACATTCTCTATTTCTTATTTTTGATGATGACAAAACACTTTTAGACTAATAGTGCAATGTCTATGTTCAATATGAATGCATCAAATCTTTATTTGTAATAAATTGCTCCCCCTTAGTCAATGCATCTAGTTTTCTTTACATAATATT
>NW_018397271.1:3122193-3122305 GCF_002168275.2 Theobroma umbraticum | reverse complement strand
TAATCTTGAATGTTTCAAGTTAAAAAAGTTTACAAAGAAAAATTAAATCTTTAACAATTGATTTTTTTGTGGAATCTTTTTATTCTCTTTGATTAAAATTGATTCATTATTT
>NW_018397271.1:3121849-3121991 GCF_002168275.2 Theobroma umbraticum | reverse complement strand
TGAGTGTGATAATTTTGGTAGTGATGGCATTTGTTCAAAGCTAAGGAACAAATCCTCTTGTAATGCTTGAAGCTATAATGATTTCAAAAAAATATAAAACTTGAACAAGTGTACCTTATGTTGAAAATGCTATTATAACTTG
>NW_018397271.1:3121665-3121812 GCF_002168275.2 Theobroma umbraticum | reverse complement strand
CATTTTTGGCCATATGCTAAAAAATTGTAGAAAATCCTAAATTTTATGTATATTATGCTTAAACATTGTTTAAATGCTTTGCTATACATATTTTAAGTCACAGTCATGCATCATGATGTAAATTGAATGTGTTTGAACATATTAAAG
>NW_018397271.1:3121213-3121351 GCF_002168275.2 Theobroma umbraticum | reverse complement strand
AATTTTCTCCTAAGCATAACTAGTTGACTATTGTAGAACAAAATGCAAATGCTGCTGGAATGATAAAAGGTGGACCCAATGGACATGTAGTTGACTCTTGAGTGCTCTAAAGCCAAAATGGACAGGTTTTGAGTTTTA
>NW_018397271.1:3120712-3120830 GCF_002168275.2 Theobroma umbraticum | reverse complement strand
GTTCATCTACTATATTGGTCAACATGCATGCTTATATGATTTTTCTTTGTGCTTAACCTTAAGTTTTGAAGTCTATAACTTGACTTGAGCTATGCATTTGAACATGAATGTAATTGTC
>NW_018397271.1:3120135-3120336 GCF_002168275.2 Theobroma umbraticum | reverse complement strand
TTTGGATATATTCATGAGTTGAGTGCTTTATTTTCAATATTCTATAACAATTGACATCACTCATGAATCATGAATTATTGAGAAAATGCATGTACCTTAAACTTCAATGGTTGCATATTTTTTGAATGGGTATATGTCTATATTGAGCTCATGCTTGCATCTTGATGAACAAAATTGGAATCATGATTAAGGAAGATAGCC
>NW_018397271.1:3119808-3119924 GCF_002168275.2 Theobroma umbraticum | reverse complement strand
TTGGATGAATGTCAGCATGAAAATGATTTTGAAGAATACTTGTTAAAAATGCTTCATGATTATATATTTTTTTAATTTCTCCTTGAGTTGCTATTCTTATATATGAATTAAGAAAT
>NW_018397271.1:3119649-3119778 GCF_002168275.2 Theobroma umbraticum | reverse complement strand
GCTGATTAATATTGAGAATAAATAATGAATGCTTGATGATGATTGATAATTCTTTATGATAATTGAGAATGATGCTTGAAGACTAATGATTCCTTAGACATGCCTATGAGCTACTTTGCAAATATTTCT
>NW_018397271.1:3119340-3119511 GCF_002168275.2 Theobroma umbraticum | reverse complement strand
GTTGAGTTTATGATTTCGTAAGGGGGAGTCAATGATTGTCAATGATATCATAAGAAATTAAGATTTTCAATGAGAAGGTTTGGTGAGAATTCAACATTTAGTGTTGATCGTTACCGATAACATCTTTTTAAACACTAAAATAGATATTGTGCCTTATATTGCTTCTCACTT
>NW_018397271.1:3118953-3119078 GCF_002168275.2 Theobroma umbraticum | reverse complement strand
TGTCTAGCTTTAAAATTAGCATCAAGCTTTGTAATTATCTTTTCTCACTTGAGCTTTAAATTGATCATATGTTTCTTGAATGTTTTGAGCCTTAAAGTTGTTATGCATGGAATGCTTAACGATAA
>NW_018397271.1:3118747-3118853 GCF_002168275.2 Theobroma umbraticum | reverse complement strand
TGTTTTGTCATCATCAAAAATAAGAGATGGAGAATGTTGACTCTATATGTTTTTTATAATAGAAAAATATTCTCATTCATTGGTGTCTAATTATATTGTTTAAGTG
>NW_018397271.1:3100040-3118480 GCF_002168275.2 Theobroma umbraticum | reverse complement strand
AGAAACGACTCAATCGACCAAGAAAGTTTGTCAGTCAATCAAGAGGGTACTGTCAGAAATGCTCAAAGACAGAGCCTATTTCCAGAAATTGAGTTCAGAGATAGAAACAACTTAGTCGACTAAGTGATATCAATTAGTCGACTAAGAGCATTCTGTTTGGTTGTTTGAACTGACACTAAAAGACAAAATAACGAGCAGAATTGCTCCCAAACTATTTTCAACGGTCAGAATCTATTAGAGTGCCATCAGAGTTGATTTTTCAAGTCTAAAACACCTTCCAACAACCAAAAATCAGATTTGAAGGCTTCCAAGATCAAAAATTGCTCAGAAATCTCAAGAACAGTCTGCACATTTTCTGCACTTCACTATAATCCCTGTAACTGAGTTAAGAACTTCATCTTGTACCATCAGATCAGGTTAGTGATCATAGGTACCTCTTTATTTCTCTTCTCCTTGATTGCTTAGAGAGTGCGAGACACTCTAAGGGGATTAATCAAGCTTGGGTTAGCTTAATTAAGTGCAAAGGTTTTAACTAAGCCTGAAAAAGTTAATTTTTGAGTTTTGGTTGATCCTAGAAAAACCATTGTTGAAGGTTGTGGTTGAGCCTGTGAAAAGCCATTGTAAAAGCTTGGTGAAAGCTTGAAAATTTCACCGTTCATAGTGATTTGATTTAGAAAATATTTAGTAGAACAATCAAGGTAGTGGATGTAGGTCTTTGACCGAACCACTATAAATCTTTGTGTTTTGTATTTGCTACTTTATTCTTTATTTCATTCCTTGTTAGATTATTCCTTATCTTACATTTAACTTCCCATTATTGAAGTTAAAATTGCCCCCACAAATAGGGCTCAAATTTTGTAAGAGCCAAAAGTGCTATTCACCCCCCCTCTAGCACATTTACTTGGGACCAACACCATTTTGTACCTACAATAGGATAATCACTAGGCCAAGGTCCTAATTCCTATGCTTGACATATTTCAAACTGATTCAACTCTTCTTGCATAGCTATAATCTAATAGTCATCTCCTAAGGCTTCATCTATGTTCTTAAACTCTATTTGAGAAATGAATGCAATATATTCACAAGTATTTCTAACTTTATATCTAGTTTTTACCCTTTGAGAGGGATCACCAATGATTTTGTCATGATCACCATACCTTTTCTCTTTAAGCTGGGTATGTTTTCCTTTTTCTTTAACTTGTTGAATTTGTTGCTCATGGATGATTTATTCTTCTTTGTTTGGCTCTTACTTTTCATCATTAATTGCCAACTTTTTAAGCTCTTGTTGAAGAATGCCTACCTCACCATCATTTTGTTTCTTTCAATAGTATTAATACCTTCAATTTGTCTTTTTAATTTGTCTCTAAAGATCACATCTTTTTCTTCTACTTTCAAGTCCTTGGTATCGATCATATGTCTTGAGCATCCACTATCAAGGTATCATGCATCTTTCTTTTGTGCATTTAACTTCAAGAAATCTTCTTTATCCTAAAAAAGATAAATTCAAACTTTTGATTTTGGTACCCAAACTATCTTGGGTCCATATGCGTTAATACTCACTACTTTGGATTCCTTTGGAGCCCATTCCAATCTCACAATCTTACCATGAGTGGATTTGGTTCTTTTTGGAATCCAAACACTCTTGATCAACTCTCAAAGGATAAAAATAAATGGAATGTCCTACTTTATGACAGCAAATGCATGTAGTGTTTATGCCATATTTCTCATTTTCTTTCACAAAAAAAGTTCTTAAAATGAGTTTCTTTTTGTGTGCCATCATATCCTAAGCCTTCCCTAACATGTCATTTAGCTTTTATTAGCTCATGTGAAATTTTGAAAATAAATCATGCAAGTTCTTATTCTTCTACTTCAAAGTACATATCATATCTTCTAAGCTAAATACGTTGCTTTCTAACCCAATTTTAATCTTGGATAGAAAATTATTCTCACTTTTTAGCTTAAAGAATATGTTCTAATACTTCAAAGTCAAGCATTCTAATTCAAGTGCTAACTAATGAAATGCATCTTGTAATTCTTCAAATGTATAAGGATCATCATTTAGCACATATGAAGATAAAACATACAAGTTAGAATGTACCTTGGGCTCCTCAAGAGCCATAAGGGATACGTTGGCAACCTCTTAATCCTTTTCACTTTGGGATTCATCCTTATCACTCCAAATGGCTAAATTGCTTTCTTCTTTTGATTTCTTACTTAGCCCTTCGTGGCATTTGGACATTCATATTTAGTGTGTCTCAATTTGTTATACTCATAACAAATGACTTGATCTTTGCTTAACTCTCCTTTTGGTGGCTCTTTTCTTAAGTCTCCTCTTAGTGAATTTCTTCTAAATGGTCTTCTACCTTCACTACCTTATTTGTTTCTTAAAAATCTATTGCACTTCCTAGTTAGCAAGGGTATATTTTCATCTTCCTCTTTATCCTCATCTTTTACACTCTTTTTTCCCTTTTTTTGGGTATCTTTTAAAACCATACCCTTCTTTTTAATATCCTTCCTCAATGCATCATTTCTTTCACTCTCATGCCCAAGAAACATCTCATAAGTGAGTAAGGATCATATTAGTTCATCTAACTTAAGGTCATTTAAGTTCTTAACTTTTTTTATGGTTGTCACTTTAGGCTTCCAAGATTTTGGCAAGTTATACGACAATTTCTTTACCAATTATGCATTTAGAAAGTGCTTCCCAAGTGCTTTCAACCCTATAATGATGTTTGTAAATCAATTGTACATTTGGGTTATGATCTTTCCATCCTTAATCCTAAATAGTTCATAATCTAAGGTGAATAATCTTATGTTTCACTCTTTCACTTGGTTTATACCTTTATGTAAAGTCTCTAAGGTATACCACACCACCTTGGCATTTATACACATGGAAACTCTATTTAATCTTCTGGTCCTAAGGCACAATATAGGGTATTTACAGCTTTGGCATTAAGTTGCATAAGTATCTTGTTTTTGTCATCCCATTCTCTTTTAGCCTTAACAACTATCTTACCTTTTGCAGTTTTATTAGGGACATGAGGGCGTTCTAAAATGATTTTTCATACATCTATGTTATGTGTTTGGATGAACATTTCTATCCTTTTTTTCTAATAAGGATAGTTATCACCATTAAATCAATGGGATCTTACCATAAATAGTCCTTTTCCAAGGAAAATGGCTCTAGGTTACAAGACCATGCTTTTTAACCTTCAAATGGATCTTGACTCAAGGTATTCAAACTTGTAAATTTGAGACCATAGCTCTAATACCAATTGTTAGAAAGTTAGTTCAAAGGATTAATATCAAGAAAGGGGTGAATTAAGTATTTTAAAAATTCTTTTCAAATCTTTAAAGGCTAAAGCACTTTTTGGCTAAATAATTAGAACAAAGAGCTTCTTAAACACAATGAATTAAAATTCCAGAAAACGTTTTTCAAGTTCTTTATAAATGAATTGAAGAAATCAATAAGAATGAAACACAATTTAAAGAACAAGTAGAAGACACAAAAATTTATAGAGGTTCAACCTCGATGCTTACGTCCTCTCCCTTAGATCATAAAAGTATTTCAATCCACTATGAAACTACTTTTTAAAGGTTTAGGCATAACCTTTACAAACTAGTCTTTTCAAGGCTTAAACTTAACTTTTACAACAATCTTTTCAAGAATAAGACTTAACCCATTTACCTTTTCAATTAGTTAAGATATAACCACTAACAACAACTTTATCTTTTGGAGGTTAAGGTATAACCTTACAATGGAGTACGAAGATGAAAACGAGTAAGCTTAAATGCCTTTAAGAAGGCTTAAAAAATAAAAACAATGATTACAAAAAGAGAATGAAGGCTTAACAAAGAAGAACAAGAACTTAAGGCTCAAAGACGCTTAAATGAGGAACACTTGATTTTTAAAGTGATTCTTAAGAAATTTGTTGATTGATCTTTCACTTTATCTTAGAAATTCTTCTCTAGGTGTTCTTTACCTTAAAAATTGTGCCATAAACCTCTATTTATTCTTAAGTGTCCAAAAATAATTGTTTAGGGATTTATGCTTCAAAAAATAATTATTATGCATGTCTTTTTCTGGCGTGTTTGATATGATGTATCGATACCGTCAATAAAGGTCTCGATATTTTAAATGTCAAATTCAATTGAGGTCATGATACCTGTATTGCATGTCTCGATACTTGTTCATCCTTGGCATTCTCAAACAAAAGCATGTTTTGATACGTTGCAGCTTGGTCTTGATACTTGAACATTTGCTCTCTAGAAATTGAAGTGTGAAGATGATGTCTTGATACTCAGCAAGCAAGTCTTGATATTTGGACACTTGCATTATGGAATTTGGAATTCTAAAGACAAGGTCTCAATACATTGCAAGGAAGTCTTGATACTTTGAAAGTTGAAGTCTAGAGGTGAAGTCTTGACATCTTGAGCATGGTCTCGATATATCGGCACTTGTCTTCTAGAATTTTGAACTTCTAAGGTGATTTCTCGATACTTCAAGTCTTGGTCTCAATAGATTAGCCTTGGTTTTTAGAATACAAGGCTTCCAAGGTGATGTCTTGATACTTTCATGGAAAGTCTCAATATTTTTTCTTTCTTAGGTTGTTTTGTAGACATTTTAAGCTTGAGGTCTCGATTCTTACCCAAAATGTCTTGATACCTTAGGTATTTTAAGTTATTTCTAAGGCATTTTGAGCTTCAAACACTTAATTATTTTTCTTATAAATGCTTAATGGGTTTTGTGATGTTTCAATGCACTTAAACACTTATATTTTGATCATTTGATTTTGGCATTTCAAAACAAGGATCAATTATAAAACTAACATGACAAATGCAATTTAAATTTTAATCTTAGAAGAAAAGCAATATTTTGTCAAATACTTAAAATCACAACGTTAAATGAGATAATTTCTTGGCCAATTATTTTGTCATTAAAGCATTTAATGGGCTTACTTTAGTTTTCACACGTATATTAAAGAGGAAATTAAATCTTTTTGTTTCTTTTTAGAAATGGATTATGAACTAATCTTATTAAAAATAATATCATGTTTAATAAGAAAAAAAGAAAAATTTAAGTGATAATGGTTTTAATCATGATATTTATAAAAAAAATCTATAAAATACAAGAATTTTTTTTATAGTAAAGGAATTCAAACTTAATTTTTGCAAAAAAGATAAAATAATGTTTATATTATGGAATCAAATAATCAAATAAGAAAATATTTATATATTTTTCTTCACACCTTAAAACTTTTAAACATAAAAACTTAGCTTATTAATAAGTATATCTATCATAAACATTTTGGCTTATTAAAAAGTATATGTATCATGTACTCAAAAATTCATATTTTTCAAATTTTTTTTGTTCAATTTATCTCTAAATACTTTGATTTTGTTCAATTTAATCCATATACTATACATTTTTGTTTACTTTAATCCCTATGATGTGGCCTAAATTTATTCTTTTGAAATTCTTTTTTCGATCTGCCACATTAGCATTGCCATATGGTATTACCACATCATCATTTTAGTCCCATGTGGTAATGCCACGTCAACATGTCAAAGTGACATGGCACCATGTCAATGCTAATTTCATTATCTCTAACAAAAAATTGGATGGTGTAAGAGGGAGGGACCAAATTGTTCCAATTCTTAAAATTGAGGGACTAAATTGACCAGATTTTTAGTACATAGACTTAAATGACGAAATTGTAAGTGTACAGAGAGTATTTGGATACTTTGACCATTTTTTTTTACTGTTTTTAATAGCTATGCTACGTAGAATGATGATAATTTTGACTTTTAAATCAACTAGATTTTAACGACATCCACTATGTTAGTGGAAAAAAATAGGTGAAAAGAAACAAAAATAAGTGAAAGAAAAAGAAGTTATTTAATTATAGGAATGAGTAGCTTTTTCTTTTAATTTTGTATGAAAAATTTTAAAAATAAAATTAAACAAAAAATTATCTAAATCTTAATTTATAAAAATTAAATAAAATTTTTTTTAATATGACACATTAGCTCTAGATCAACATCCTTTAACATGTCAATGACATTAGCGTTCAATTTGAGCAAAGGTAGACAAAGGGAATCAATTACATAAAATCTTAAAGTACTAAGACTAAATTAACCAATTTTGAAATAAAAGGACTAAATTGACAATATGTTACAGTACAGGGACCTATGGGACACTTTGACCGATAAAGTAATATAGTTTTGTTCAATGTAATTAGGTTTTTCACTTTTGTATTAGCAATAAATAACAATAAAAAGTTTTAATTGAAAATAGAAAAATAAATCAATTTGAAAAGACTTTTCATATGCTGCTAACCATTAAATTTAACTAGAATGGTAGGAAAGGCAAAAGTTATAAGATATTACCATATTAGTTACACTACCTTCATATTTTATTAATTAATGAATTGAAAATAATCTTTTAAAAAGGTGTTTGTCATTAGATATTAATTAGTTGTTACACTAACTTGGTATTGACTCGGACAGTTAAACCAATTTTGACCTGATTTCATTCATATTAAAAAAAAATAGTGAGGCTGTTGGGTTGACCACTGTCATATAAAACCTTAAGTGAGAAGATTATTCTGTTATGGAAACCTACGGGTAATACAATATCGTAGATCTAGATAAGAACAACTACCTAATTCAATAAGGGCACTAGTAAACGGCTCGTAGGTGGTTTTAGGGTACTACTTAACGATGCTTCCTTGGACACCAACATATTCCCATGATATGCATAACATCTCATCCATGGCGACATGTGTTCAATTTTTGGGAATGCCACTACATATATACCACAAAGTTATCCCTTGTAAAGTTGTTTTTTTAATTGAGAGAGCACTTAAAATTGATTATAATATCGTTATTGGTAAATGAGGTAAATTTGCTCGTGTGGTTGTAGAGTTAGATCTCTCAAAACCTTTACTATAGAGCTTTTACTTAAATGACAAACTGCGGCAAATTGAGTATGACGGATTACCTCGAATCTGTTTCAACAGTGGCATGTACAGGCATACCATGGAGGTTTGTACCAAACAATTTACAAGTCCGAAATCAAAAGAGTATTCTCAAGAATCTAACCAAGCAACAGAGACCGAGGAGTCTATATATGGACCTTGGATGATTACTTCTAAAAGAAACAGAGAGCAAATGATTTGCAGATCAACCAAAGGGTGACAACTACCATAAACTATGTTGAACATAAAGGCTCCAAATTTAGTATTTTGGAGGAAGCGCTTCATGATATTGCTTATGAAGGTCAGAATGACTCAGCTATTGGGGAAAGATTAAGTGATAAGTTGTCAAAAGAAACAACTAAAAATGTCATCGTTAATCACAAAGAACTTATTAATGTTGGCAAAAAAGTAGTCCAAGGTAATCCTGTCACTTATAAAGTGACTATAAACATTGGCAATGTGGTTGATAATAAAGAAGAAAACGAGATTCAGAAGGACAAAAAAAAAAAGGCAAGAAGTTCCATTGAGCAGCAGCTCTCCCCACAAAAAAATAATAAAGCACTAAATAATGTTAAAGTCAACCAAGAGCCTAATAGTAACTTGGAAGTGGACTTTTCAGGGTGTTATTCATTTAACTACCACATTAGACCTTACAAAAAATTCAGTGGTCAATGTTCCAACTCATCATCTAAAGTCGAGCATTTTAATACAACAATGGTAAACAATACAATCAACAGAATGACTGAGTGGTGTGCATTTATCCAGCTGGGAGGAAAAGCCCCCTGATGAGAAAAGTATTGTAAAATTGAGTCGTATTTCAGTAAAGAAAAACGCAAGAGGAAAAGCATTGACTGCTTCTAAGCCAAATCGTCAAGTAAAAACATTATTGAGAGAGGATGCCTTCCGTCTCATTAGAACTGAGGTGAACACTAAACCAGTATTAGTTATTGAGGAACCAGCTTTTGGTATGAATGAGGCGCCCTGTAAATTTTTGATGAAGTTTAAGCTAAAGAAGAGAGGATGTAAAATGATTTTAAGAATAGAGAAGAAATTGTAAAAACCAAAATTTAGAGAGAAGAACTCCAGAGCCATTTTCATTCTCAAGAATATATATATATATATATATACATATATATATATATATGGGTAGTAACAGACCAAGTCGAGAAAATCAGGAATAAAATGAAAAACATAGAACCAGTTAAGCACGAGAATCTTGTATTTCTATGCACTACGATGGCCTTCAACAGCTAAGAGGAAAGTGAAAAAACAAAAAAAAGAAAACATTGCTTTTTAGCCTTACAAGTAGCCAAATGAAACGACATCAACAAAATGACAATGCTTAATGTGTTTCACTAAACACTAACACAACAACTAAAGTGATGTCATTTTCAATCTTCTTCTTTCCTTCAACAAGTAGTTGTTTTAGTACTTGATTTCATCTTTTTCTATAGATCCATCTAGAATCATTGGATTCTCAACACACCTCCTTGATTCTAGATGGGCAAACTCTAAGTTTGTCTCTCAATAACTTGAATTGATCAGTACTCAATCCTTTAGTGAATATATCTGCCAGTTGCTCCTTTGTGGGATAATATTCCACTGATACTTCACCATTTCTGACAGCTTCTCTGATGGCATGAAACCTTATTCTCTTGTGCTTAGTTCTGCCATGATCAACTGGATTTTTAGCCATTGAGATTGCAGACTTATTATCAATCCAGAGTGTTGTTGGTTGTTCACAATTAAACATTAAATCTTGGAGAATCTTTCTTAGCCAAATTGCCTAGTTTGCAGCTGGGGCTGCTGCCACATACTCTGCTTCTGCAGAAGACTGTGCCACTATATCTTGTTTCTTAGAGTTCCAGGCAAAGATTGCACTCCCAAATGAGAAACAGTACCCACTGGTGCTCTTTGAATCTTCCAAACAACCCCCCCAATCACTATCACAGTAGCTTTGAAGCTTTAATTTTTCCTCCCTGCAGAACTTCAGTCCAAAGTTCACAATTCCTTTAATATATCTAAGCACTTTTTTTGCAGCACACATGTGAGTTTCAGATGGCTTGTTCATGAATCTAGAGAGTAGACTGGTAGCGAACATGATATCTGGCCTTGTGAAAGATAAATACAATAAGCTCTCTATCAACCTTCTATAATAAGTCTCATCAGCTTCAGCCTTACCATCATCCTTACTCAACTTTGTACCAACAGCTTAAGGAGTTGCTACTACTTTACATTTGTCTATTTTGAACATTTTCAACAAATCATAAGCATATTTCTTCTGATGTAATAGAATGAAGTCAGTTGCTTGAACAATCTCCATACCAAGAAAGTAAGACATCCTTCCCAAATCACTCATTTCAAATTCAGTTTACATTTTTGCCTTAAAATCATCCACAATCTTACCACTAGGACCAGTGATAAGCATATCATCTACATAAAGTGAAATAATAAGTTGAATCTCCTTACTTGTTCCTTTCACATACAATGTATGCTCACTGCAGCTTTTGGTAAACCTAAGGCTTTGTAAGTAGGCATCCATTCTCTCATACCATGCCCTTGGAGCTTGTTTGAGTCCATAGAGGGCTTTGACCAATTTGCAGACTTTATTCTCCATGCCAGATTCAACATAGCCTTTAGGATGCTCAACAAAAATATCCTTTCCAATAGTACCATTCAGAAAAGTTAACTTTATGTCCAAGTGCCAAATTGACCACCCTTCATTTGCAGCAAGTGCAACCAGTAGCCTTATAATATCATGTCTAGCTACTGATGCAAAGGTTTCAAAGAAATCAACTCCATAAACTTGTGAGAAGCCTTTAACTACTAATTTAGCCTTATGTTTATTAATTGTACCATCAGAGTTCAGCTTAGTTCTATAAACCCACTTAACCCACTTAACACCAATAACTTTTTGATTCTGTAGCCTATCAACCAAAGTCTAGATGTTATTCTTCTTAATCATCATCATCTCAGCATCCATTGCTTGCTTCCATTTTATATCTGTGACAGCTTCCATATAAGAACTTGGCTCATTTATGGCTATATGACATCTATTATATATGTGCTAAAGTGATCTTGTTCCTCTGACAAGAACCTCATCAATATTCTCATCATCTTCATTTGCTTCTTCATGATCATCCAAAACTTCAACACCATTATCTTTAGCCCAGTTGCTTTCAATCTTTTGTGTCTCCCAGTTCCACTTTGCTGCCTCATCAAACCTCATATCCCTACTGACAAATACCCTCTTTGTCTTGACATCAAACACCCTATAACCTATGGATACTTGGCTATAACCAAGATGAACTGCTACAAGAGACTTTTCATCTAGCTTTCCTCTTTTAGCATTGGGAATCTGATAGTAACAAATACAACTAAACACTCTGAGATGATTAGCAGCAAGCTTGATATTAAACCAAGCTTCATATGGAGTCTTGTTTGAGAGAGCTCTTGTTTGAGCAATTGAGAAAATGGTTTGCAGTATTAGCTGCTTCTGCCTACAGATACTTAGGAAGATTCATTTCAAATAACAGACATCTAGTCATCTCCATAATTGTCATATTTTTCCTCTCAGAAGTTCCATTCTGTTGAGGACTATATGTCACTGTGAGCTGGTGCACAATACCAAACTAACTTAGATACTGCTCAAATTCTATTATAGTGAATTCAGTGCCATTGTCACTTCTAACCCTCTTAATGGTTTGACTTGCCTGATTCTCCACTAGAGCTTTAAACTCAGCAAAAACACTATAAGCTTCAGATTTTCTTTTTAGAAGGTAAATCCAGCAAAACTTTGTCACATCATCAATAAATAATAAGTAAAATTTGCTCCTATTTAAAGACTCAGTCTTCATTAGACCTCCTATATCAGTATGCATGAACTCCAGTTTTTGAGTTGCTTTCCAAGTTCTGGTTTTAGAAAATGAAGCTCTTTTTTGTTTTCCCATTTGACAGACACTGTAAATTTTGTCAAGATCACAAACTTTAGGAAATCCTTCAATAAGGTTGTACACAGCCATTTGCTTTAAGTAGGTATGATTGATATGACCACATCTCCTGTGCCAGAGCTCAGTATCCACACAAATAGCCTTATAAGTAGTTTGGTCAAGCTTCATCCAATTTATAGGAAAGCTTCTATTTCCCATGCCTACTGTAAACAGTTCTTTATCAGTAGGATCATTAACAATACATGTCTTATCTTTGAAAACAAGTGTATAATTATCATCAACCAATTGCCCTACACTCAATAAATTTTGGCTAACATCAGGAGCAAAGTAAACGTGATATATTAATTTTCAACCTCCATTCTTGTCCTGAAGTTGGAGTTCAAATCAATAAAATTGTCCTTGCATCCAGTGAGATGATTAGAACAACCATTATCGAGCAGCCACACATCCTTTTTTTCTTGATTGTCCACATGTTACGCCATGAAAAGTAACTTTTCATTAGTTTGAATTTCTTCAACTACAGCAACTTTCTCATCACCAGTTTTATCTTTACTTTTGCAAACCTTCTCCACATGTCCTTACTATTAACACCTCCTGCACTTGACATTTGGTCTAAACTAACAAAATTTCTCTACATGATTTGTTTTTTTATAATGCGAGCAAGGTGGAAACTTTTTCTTTTGCTCCCCATGTCCCTTCTCATCAATCTTCTTTCTCTTCTCCCTTTCCCTGCTTCATTTCTCCTAGAGCTACTACTATTAGGCTTCAAATTCTTAGTTTTAGCAACCAAGGCATTTTCTGTAATGCCCTTTTGCCTAAAAGCTCTCCTATGCTCTAAACCCTCCAAAGCATTCACCGGCTCTTTTAAAGTTATTTAACTGAGGTCTCTTGAATCCTCCAATGAGGAGATTTTTGACTCATACCTCTCAAGTAGACTAACCAGCATCTTGCTAACAAGTCTTTCCTCATCCATCTCTTTACCAAGCAGCCTTAGTTGATTCACTACACTCATCATTTTACCAAAGAACTCCTAATTGTCTCAGTATCATCCATAGTCAACATTTCAAACTACCTAGATAAATTGAGAGCCTGAATCCTTCTAGTTTTATCACTACCCTGAAATTCCTCTTTCAAATGATCCCAAACCTCTTTTGGACTATCTAAATGCATGATTCTACTAAAAATATCATCAGAAACAGCAAATTGTAAATAGGACAAGGCCTTATACCTTTTTGCCTTGTCTTCTTCAAACTGCCTTATCTGTGCCAGTGTGGAGTTGGCATGCCTTTGAACAGGTTCTGCTCCGGTCTCCACCACTTCCCAAAGAGAAAAGGCTCTGAGGTAAGATTGCATTTTAACGAACCAAAAAACATAGTTTTCTCCAATTGAGGAACAGTAGTGCTAAAACCAGAGGTAGCCATGAATCACAAACTAAATAGCAAAGCTGGAAATCAAATAAAAGAGAAAACCTAAAGAAGAACGACCCCTTAAGACCCTTAAAAGCTCTAATATCATATAAAATTTCTGATGAAGCTTAAGCTAAAGAAGAGAGGATCTAAAATGATTTTAGGAATAGAGAAGAAATTGTAGAAACCAAAATGTGGAGAGAAGAACTCAAGAGCCATTTTCATTCTCAAGAATATATATATGGGTAGTAACAGACCAAGTCGAGAAAATCGAAAATAAAATGAAAAAAATAGAACCAACTAAGCATGGGAATCTTGGATTTCTATGCACTATGATGGCCTTCAACAGCTAAGAGGAAAGTGAAAAAAAACAGAAAAGAGAAAACATGGCTTTTCAGCCTTACAAGTAGCCAAATGAAACAGCATCAGCAAAAACATTTTAAGCAAACAAATATCTAAGGGTAAAAACAACAACGCTTAATGTGTTTCACTAAACACTAACACAACAACTAAAGTGATGCCATTTTCAATCTTCTTCTTTCCTTCAACAAGTAGTTGTTTAAGTACTTGATTTCATCTTTTTCTGCAGCACCATATGGAATCATTGGATTCTCAAGACGCCCATGTTAAATGGAGACAACAGGTATAGTGAACCTGTTTTATATTTATGTTTACTAATTCTCTATTGATCATGACAGTCAAATTGTGCACTTGGAATTGCCAATGGGCAAGTGATAAAAATTTCATCAGGGTGGCAAAGGATATGGTGAAGTCTCATTCGATAAATATGCTGATTTTATTGGATCCACGCACAAGTGGGAGGTCAGCTAATAAAATTATTAAGCAAATAGGCTTTGATTACTCACACCGTGCAAAGTCAGTGGGCTTCTTAGGGGGAATATGGTGTTTGTGGAAGGTCAAAGTGAAGCTAAAAATTATCAAGAATCATAATCATTGTGTCCATCTGACCATTGAAGACAAGCCAAATGAATTTTGGTTTTTCTGTACAATTTATGGTAATCCCTCACCTACTATCATATGCATGATATGGGAAGAGTTGAATTCATTTGCAACCATTTATCATTGGACCTTGGCTCCTAGTGGGCGATTTCAATTCTTTTTTATACAGTCATGAGAAATCTAGGGGCTTTCCACGAGGTAGCAAACCTTGTACTTTATTTCAACAATTTATTAATAATGTGGGCTTGCTTGATCTTGGTTTTAAGGGCCCTAAATTTACCTAGAAACACGGGTTGGTCTTTGAAAGGTTGGATAGAGGCTTATATAATTCGAAATGGAGGCTTAAATATCCATAAGCATCCATCCACCATTTGCTAAGGACTAGTTTTGACCGCAGGCTGTTATTAGTCAAACTTCATGATAGTTATTCCTTTCCATCAAGTTGTACTTTCCAGTTTCAAGCTGCTTAGTTAACTCATGGAGATTTCAAGAATTTTGTTGAAAGTGCTTAGGAAGGCTCATCAAGTGTTCACTGTGCCATGGCTATGTTGGTAGCTAAAGCCAAATAGTGGAACAAAATAGTCTTTAGGAATATATTATTTTGAAAAGAGTGACTCTTGGCACGTTTGAGTGGGATTCAAAAATCTCTTGAAATCAGATGATCCATTTTCCTTATTAAATTGGAGGAAGAGTTGCATTTAGAATATGAAACTATCCTACAACAAGAAGAATTATTCTGGATGCAGTGGGCCAAATCAAACTAGATTAATTTTGGTGACAAAAATACCAATTATTTTCACATCAGAGCCACCAATAGGAGAAATAAGCCCAAGATCAGTACTGGCTTCCACTATCAAATGGAGATTGGTGAAAAGATCAGGAACTTCTGAAGCACCAAGCTATTAACTTTTTCAAACTTTTGTACTCCAAGGAAGATAACAGCCTTCCTCTTTTTCCCATAAAAGGAGTCTTTCTCGGTTTAAATGATTCGGCATTGAACAACCTTATAAAACCAGTGGATAAGAATAAGGTTAAAAAGGCTTTATTTGAAATGAAACCTTTAAAAGCACCAAGTATTAAGGGTTTTCCAGCTCTTTTCTTTTAGTCCCAATGCCAAGTGGTGGGCAAGGACAGAGTGCACTTTGTGAAAGTCGTTTTTTAAGGGAGTAGAAATTAATCTAGATTTTTGTAAATCTCTAATAGTCTTGATTCCCAGGATTAAGGCTCCAACATTTGTAAATCAATTTAGACCTGTAAGTCTTCTTCCAGTGGTTTTTAAAGTGTTGATGAAAGTTGTTACTAATAGATTTAAACCTCTCATGAGTTTCCCCACTACAGAGAACCAATCCAGTTTTATCCCTAGGAGGCAAATAATTGATAATACCATCATAACACAAGACGTAATTCGCTCTTTTAAGAGAAAGCGGTGACGTGTGAGATGGATGATAATTAAAATTGACTTAGAAAAAGTTTACGATGGATTGCGTTGGGAATTCATCTACGACACTCTAGTTGATGTCAATATCCCATCTCAATTTATAGATTTGCTTGTTCGAGGTTAGGTCAGCAGTACATCTCAAATTCTATGGATGTATTCGTTCTGTTTAGGGGGTCTGACAAGGAGATCCTTTATCCCTGTATCCTTTTATACATTGCATGGAACGTTTATCACATGGAATTAATGTTGCAGTGTCTAATGGATTATGGCGACCTGTTAAGCTAAGTAGAAATAGCCCAACACTCTCTCATTTACATTTTGCTAAGACCTTGTACTCTTTGTAGAAGCCTTCATTCGATAAATGGAGGTTATTAAGGGAGTTTTGGATGACTTTTGTATATGTTCTAGAGAAAAAGTCAACATTGAAAAATCTTCATTTTGCTGCTCCTGAGATGTAACAACTTCCTTGATTACTGATATTGCTTAAGTTCAGGTTTCTCTTATACAAAAAATATAGGCAAATATCTGGGCATTACACTTATACATAGACGCAAGGGTCCAAATCTATTTACTTAATTGGAAGAGAAAATCAAAAGCAAGCTTAGTCATTGGAAAGCCGTCTTGCTCTCTTTTGTAGGTAGAATAACGCCGGTTAAGTCGATGTTAATGTCTACACCATATTATGTCATGCAGACAGCTATGCTTCCAATTAAGACTTGCAAGATAATTGAAGCTCATTGTAAGTCCTTCCTCTGGGGTGAAACAATGAATGCCAGAAGGGTTCACTTAATAAATTGGAGCAATCTCTGTTGTCCAAAGGAAGAGGGTGGTCTAAGCATTAGAAATTTGAAATTGATGAACCAAGTTTTTATGTGGAAAGCATGCTGGAGGCTAGTCATAAATCCAGATGCTTTATAGGCCAAAATTTTGCATTCCAAATACGGCATAGAAAGCTTATGTTTGCCAGATAGTACTGATAAACTTGGAACGTCTATTTTTGAACTGCTGTTAGCCAAAGCTGGTCACAGTTTAAACCAAACATCAGATGGGCATTAGGTAACAGGGTTTCAACATGTTTCTGGACCAATCAGTTGCTCGATGATATACTACTAGTTGATACAACAAAGTCTATTGGTGTTGAAATTGTTGACAAAGGTAGTGTTAAAGAATTATGTCACTGCAAAGGGAGTGGGACTTGGATAGGGTCATAAATTTGCTCCCTATTAGAATATATGATCGTTTAACTGAAACGATTCCCCCTATCAACAGTAAGGAGCAAGATAGACCTTTTTGGGCCATACGCCATCTAGCATGTTTGTTATGTCATCTGCAAACAAAGTCTTACAAGGTTTGTCATCTTCGAGTGTAATTTAGAGGTGGTGCGGTCGGAGCGTGTAAGGACATTTCTTTTTCTTTACTCTCATAAGAAGATTACGACACTTCAAGGAAAAGTGTGTAGAAACTTTGTTGTTGGCCTGATATGTCCTACATGCCAAGTCAATAAGGAATCCATTTTGCACTATTTTAGAAATTGTCTTGTTGCTGCTGCTATCTGGTTTAGACTTCTCCCACAGAATCATCAAGGCATATTCAATACTCAATCCTTGAATGATTGGCCATTTCATAACCTCAATAGTAGTATAAATTTGGCTTTTGATGTACAGTGGAACCCAAATTTTGAAATCTCATGTTGGATGATATGGAGACGGAGAAACTAAGCTATTTTTGAAAATATATAAAAGACCACAGAAAGTCGTTTGTGTGCAATTCGAGGATTAGTGCTTGATGTTATGTCTACTAACACAATCCCCATTCTAGTTTAAAGAGAAATATCGTTTGTCTCGGCAAATCGCATGATAGGTTGGCAACCTCCTGCAACAAATTTCGTTACCTGAATGTTGATGGTGTTTCACCGTCATCTCTTAACAGAGCGACCGCGGGGAAGTGTGTTAAGAGATGCTCATAGTAATTGGATCACAGGTTTCTCTCTTTGTCTGAAGCCATGCTCAATTTACAGGGCTGAGTTTTGGAGTGCTTTGAAGGGTCTAATAGTGGCCTAGGATTTAGGGTATAGAAGGATTTACTTCCAAGTTGACAATAGTAAAATCATGAAAGTTATAATTTTACTAACTAAATTAGTCCTCCTTAGGTCTATGCATGTTTATCATTCTTCAATTTTCATCAAAATTAAAAAAAAATTAATTTTAATGTATTTTTATATTAAAGTTAGTAAATTTTTAATAATATAAATTTTCAATTCGTTTTAAGATGAAAAACTACAAAATTATGAAAAATAAAGTTATAATAACAAATAATAAAAAAAGTATCCAGTAATTAGACAAAAAAAGTTATTTGAGACATTCCCAAAATGAATAAGAAGAGAGAGTATCACTTATCTAGATATTTATTAAAACATGTAGTATAATAGACTAGTATAGTTTAATAAGAGAAAATGACATAATATCTAAAAAAAATCCCTATACTATTTAGAAAACTTTAAATAAGTTCTTATATTTTTATTGCATTTATACTTTTATTTTAAACCAAATAAACCATTATAGTTTTATTTTAACTCAAATAAGCCCTTATGACTAATAATTGACTTAATCAAAATGTCATTTGTCATTTTATACTGTATAGTATTAACATGGTATTCTAACATATCATAATTGATGATGATATAGTATGATGACATACCATAAGTGATGATGATGCGACATGCTAATTTGACATGCTAACATGATCATTTGATATTTTTTACCCTTCACATCAACACTATATAGATATAAAATGATAAGTGTTATTTTAATTAATTATGATTAGTCAATTATTTGTTATAAGAGCTTATTTGATTCAAAATAAAAATATAAAGACTTAATTAAATAGAATAAAAAATAAATATTTATTTAATTTTTTTAAATAGATTATGAACTTTTTTTTTTGGAAAAAAGATGAATATTTCATTACGTCATCAACATCCATACACTGTAAGTGACTTTACATAAATCTATAGCAATTACCACCCACAATATTGCACAAAGCATGAAAGATGAGCTCTATTAAAAACCTTATCATAAAAAACCCCTGTGGATAAAAATCATGGTAAGGAAAAGAGTACCCAAGCTAATCATGCATTAAAAATAACCCAATCTAAACCCACATACCGTTTAATTAATTGAGCAACAAGGCATCTTTAATCACATAATCTCTAAGTAGGTTTGGTATAACAAAAGCATCCCTCGATATAGATTGATTTGTTGGCATATCCTTATCAAACTTTGCCACCATATGAGCCACCATGTTGCTTTTCCTATGCACATGCTTCACTATCTACGTTGCCATCCCTTTTAATAAAACAGCACAATCTTCTACTAATAAACCTGAAATCCCCTTGAAATTTTTACTTGAAATCCATCCAGTCACCAAGAGGTTTTCGAATTCTATCTCATCAAGCATAATATTATTTTCTAGACACATCAGCACCTCCCATGTAATAACCCTCAATTCTGCATCATAAGCACATGAATTGTGTAACATTCTTTTTGCACCCATGAGTACCACGCCACTAATAGAATTTCTAACCACAAAACTCGCAGCCATCATAGCTTCACCACCCCTTACAAATAAGGTAGGATCTGAGTTCAACTTTAGACCATTAGGTCTACTCCAAGGTGTCCACAACACAGCATTTATATGTTGTGTATTA
>NW_018397271.1:3043341-3099940 GCF_002168275.2 Theobroma umbraticum | reverse complement strand
TCTTTGCCGTCCCACCCACTTTATCCTGCTCCCTCACCACCATTGCTTACGTGGCACGTCTTTTCTTTCTCTTTCATGAATATTCACGAACCTTGCTGATAGCTTTGATCACCAAAATAAGCTCTCCACTTTACCTTACACTTCTTTCTAGTTTAAAGGATATGCTTCTATCTACCAATCTCCAAAGGTATTAATTAATATTAATAGAGTATGTCTATTGTACTCGTGTAATATAGATAAAATAATATTTAGTAAAATACATTTGTATTCTAATAATTATATGGTACTCACATTATTTGTAAACAATCTAAGAATAAAAAATAAACATCATGGTGAAAATATTTATAAAAATCAACCTAAGTTATAAAGTAGTAGAAAAAATGATAAAATTGAGACAAATTAACAACTAAAAAGTATAGAACAACATTATAATATTTTTAACATTTATCAAATCCAAACTAGAGAAAAGGATGAGTAGAAAGCTTAGAACCATAAAACCTTAAAACCCAGTTGTCCATTGCTCTTACAATACTTTTTTGAGAACCAAACAAACAGCTTGTAAACAAAAATAAAATATGATAATAAAATAAATAATAAATACAATCAACTAATAATAAAAAAAGTAAAGCAACGACGTAAAATATTACTCAATAATATTACTCAATAGTAAGTAAATGAAAACATTAACAATGTATCTATAGGTTGATATAAAAGATAAGCCAAATAGAAAGGCAATAGAGATTTCTTGAGGAACATATTTCATAATTATTTGAAAATTTAAAGAAAATCCAAGATGAACTATAGTATTTAACAATGTTTTTTCATCACATTTAGATATTATAAACTTGAAGAACGCATTAAAAATTGATAAAATTAATTAACAAATCAAAATCATAGCTGAACGACAATATTTAAGTGATATTTTTTGACATTCGAATATTGTAAACATTAGTATAAAACCCTTTGTGTAAACGTGTATACAAAACATTTTCAGAATTTTGACGAATCCAGTCTACAATAAATGAAAAAGCAAAGTTTGAACATAGGCATGATCAAATAAAAGTTTGAACATGGGCTTTCCCTTTCAACACCCTAAGGAGGTTTACCGTTAAACATCTCAATGATGGTACAACCCAGACTCCATATGTCAATAGCCAGAGCAAGATTTGGGTTGGCATCTTTTTGCATTATAGTTTTTTATGACTTGCAATAGAGTACCAATAGTAAAGAAAAGGAGTCAAAAACAAGAAGCCATCAAATATGTACAACTTACAGTAATGTGAATAACCTCATGAGCCATCCAGTATGGACTGCCCTTCAAAAACATCTCTGATAGTCCTATAAGTTCCAATTAATAAAAAAAGAAGAAGAAAGAAATTAAGCTCTTTTAAATAGACATTTAACTCATTCCTTAAGACTAACACAATCATTCATCATAATCTCAAAGTATTATTCTAAATATTGTTAATTCTATGTAAAGTAAAGAGCATCTTCTTACCAACTTGATAGAGTGCATAGTTCTAGATAAACAATCATAAATAGTGACAAATGATATCATTATGGTATATATGACCACAAAGAGAAGGAGCACAGATCACTTATCAAATAAACAAAGAACCTTGTCTATGATAATTGATATAAGTATGATGCCATCAAGTAGGCCAAAAGGCTCGTGCATATCCAAATAATAATCAATTTCATACCTTAATTTGTGAAGTTCGTTGAAGTATTATATGCACATTATTGAAGCTATTAGATGCAAAATATTATGCCTTGCTATATCACTTTGCATATCAAAGCAATGGAATAAAAGTACTTACCTGCATTAAATGGGATACACCATTAAATTGTTGTTATACCGTAGTCGATTAGTCTACCTCTTTATATAATTTTGTATATTCACTACTTCACCTTAATGAGAGAGTTTAAAAACCCATATAAACCATAATTCCCCTAGATTAGATAAAGAAGCTAGGATTTGTTTTTCAAAAATCAAACTGAAATCACTCACCTTTTGGGTAAGGCTTGAGCCTCTAACTACTTAAAAAGGTAAAATAAAAAAAAAGTGAAAACACTCCAGATGAACACCCAAATGCTTGAAAATTTCAAAAGATAATGAGTAATGTTGCAAAATTCCTATTCTTTTTTCATATATTTCCTTGGCAGCCAAAACTGAATTACCTAGTAACATTGATGAAGTCATAACTACTAATTAATTTCCCACCTTGAATGAGTCAAAATTGGTAATGAGACTCACACTAGAGAGTCGACTCGACCGAATTAGACATCTAAGAAAATATTGGTGCAGAACACTACACTAATTCTATCACTAACAGCAATTGGAAAGCAAGTTGTAACATTTAGAAACACCTACTTCAATAGACAGAGAGAAAACGAAGTCAACAAATAAAAAAATCAAAAAAAATGTAAAGAAATAATAAGAAAAAAAAGGAAGAGCAAAAAAAAGAAGAAAAGAAGGTTTTGGATACAAGAACTAAAAGAAGAGAAAAAGAGGAAAGTATAAAGCCAGAGACACCCATGAGAAAGAAAGCAAAAAGAAAAAGGAAATAATAGAAAATAACTCTTGATATGGGAACCAAAGAAAAAAAAAAGACAGAGAAACCAAGGAGAATGAAGATTTTAGATACTAAAGAGAAAAAACAAATAGAACATGGTTGTGGACAAAAGTACTTAATGATAAGCCATTTGAGCAACATCTGAGGTTAAGAAGGATCTTTCGATTCCCATAAGCTAACTATTCTAACTTTGACCAAAGTATTTTGTTGGTAAAGACACCGATCACGTTTGATGAGCCACCACTGCATTGTTTGTTTTTCATGTAAGAGTAAATTGTTGTATAATTGATCAAAAAAGGATATGTAAAAGAAACTAAAATGGTATAATATGTCGTAATTATACATAAACACCGTAAACAGAGCTTGTAAGAAAGAAAAGTAAAACCGATATAGGATACCATGTCATAAACATGTAACGTTCACATACAATATATATATATATATATATATATATATATAAGCAAGCATGAAATATACACAGACCAAAGTTAGCAAAATATATATAAATTAAGTTGCTGCAAATGAAAGCTCAGTAAATATATATAAAGAAAAGAAAAAAGACAAATGATTTTTGCAAAAAAAAAGTAATGTAACAGAGAATAATGCCTTAAAGCTATAGATATTCAAAACACATTAGCAGAGGTGAAGATAAAAGTTTCAGAAGTTGAGATGGATTCAACATTAAAATACTAAAAATAAAAAATTATGCATGGCTAAAAACCTGAATCAAGCAAAAACCAAACATGAAGTAATTGGGCTCAGTAACTAACGTCTAATAGTAAAAAAAATTTATAGTGGAAAATGAGAAAATCTCAACTCTTAGCCTTACAATTGACAATGGGAATCTTTGCAACTATTTTGTACCTGAAGAACAAAAGAAACCCAATATCACATGAAGAAAAATAAAACAATAAATGAAAATGTAAGGTAAAAATCAAAACCAGTACTAGGAAAAAGGCTATTTGCTATGTAGTATTTCTCTATTATGCATCTTATACTTTTGTGTTATATATATACATATATATGAATAAAAAATTATATCCAAAAGAAATCCTCTAAATTCATTAAATAAGCTAATAAGATATTCAATACAACTTTATAAATTAATGTGGGTTCATTTTTTAATAGAGAATTGGAGACATGTATGAATTAAAATGTGCACTTTCATGGGCACAAATTGGATATGATTAGTCATCCTTATATGCATAATATCATCAATGATGATAAGAAAACATAATACCAATAGTACATTGTGTTTTTGAGGCTTGTTAAGTTCATTTTTTCTAAGTAGCTAGCAAGTTCATATAGGGTAGTTGTCAGTAGAAAAAAGCTTTTTTCTTTTTTGTCTTTTGTTTTCTTTGTTTAGACAAGCTAAGAAATGATGATGCAAATTTATTTTGAGTTCCTTTTTTAAATAAGCCCCATGCATAAGGCGTTTCTGACGATAGACTTTTTTATAATTTTAATTATTTTTACTCAAAAGAATTAAAATTTGGATAAAATTGCCCTTAATGAAACCGACCCTTTTATTTGGCTCTGCATCTCAACCCGAAACCTATTAACAAGTCAAATATGTTTAGATCTGCACTTCAAACAAACTCATATTCTTTGAGCTTTTCTCATCAAACTATTTATCTTTGGAGTATTCCTTACTAGAAAGAAAAACGTTAAAGCATTTTAAGCATTTTGAAAAAGTTTTAATATACGAAGAAAACTTTTGAGTGTTTTGAGTATTTTTAAGCATTTTGGAATGATTTTTGATATATGAAGAAAAACTTTTGAACATTTTGAGCATTCTTTGTCTAGTACGCATATTTGTTAATTATGTTGTAAAATGAAATATGGTGTATTATTTGAAGTTGTTGATCTTGTTAAATGAAATTCAGTAATTTTGGTAGTTTTAGGACATTACGTGACTAATTTTTAAGTATTACGTGACTTACTTTGTGCATTACGTGGCTGACTTTAGGCATTACGTGACTTATTTTTAGGTATTACGTGACTAGTTGGTGAGCATTGCGTGGCTTGCTAGTAAGCCATTGCATGATTTGTTAGTAAGCCATTATGTGACTAGTTAGTAAGGCATTGTGTGACTTAGGCATTGCTTAAAAATCAATCACGCAATGCCTAACAACCAATCACACAATGCTTATAACCAATCACGTAATGCCTAAAAACTAGTCACACAGTAATCAAGTCACGCAATATTTAAAAAACAGTCTCGCAATACTTAAAATCCAGTCTAATCAATTTCAACTCCTTAACTTTAGGGTTCTATGGTTCTATGAATAAACCAATAAACTTAAGAACCTAAAACACATACTTTTTTTTTGCTAAGCCATGAAATTGTGCATTTCATAAAAGATAAGTTACAAAACTCCATAATCCTCCAAAATAAAACAAAATATATCTCTATCGGGAGGGCTTTACTCACTCGTCTTATGCAAAAACAAAATATACTCTTTTTGCAAAATATTCCCAGAATAATTTCAACTCAAAATTTTTAATAAACATGCTTAATAATCATCCCAATCTTAGGCACAACAAAATCGTAAACCACCATAAAACCCATTAAACATGCTTTAGCTATCCCTTCTCCCTGAGCCCTTGAAAACATCAATAAAAAGCATTCAGTTACTATATTCACCTTCTCCCTGAGCCCTTGAAAACATCACTAAAAAGCATTCAGTTACTATATTCATCATACTGACTCTAAGCGCTTGAAAACATCGTTAGAAAGCATCTAGTTACCACATACATCATGCTGCCTGCAATCACCATAAAAGAGCAAAATCATTATTTATCACCCTTGAAAAACCCAAGATCCACCATCCAAAAAAAAACAAAATAAGAAAGAGCGTGATGTCATTTTCTGCTCTTTGAATAACGAGATAAATAGTATTTGACTAGAGAAAAAAAATCAAGATTTAATTTTGAAATTTTTGTCTGAATAGCAGGATAGAGAAAACGGAAACCATTTTAATTGTCTGAAATTGTTTAAAGGGTATTGTTGTCAAGTCATACAAAAATTTGATTAAAAATAGTTAAAATTATAAAAAAATTATATTTTTAAATTGCACTTAAGAAGAAGGTTATTTCTCACAATTTCCTCATTTATTTTTGGGAGTTAACTTGTAAGCTTATATTGTGCGGGATACATGGTGCATGATATTGGATCACTAACAAATTAACATTCTAAATATAGGAAAATCTAAGATGAATTCTTAATTATGGAATGCACTTAACTAGCTTTATCTATACACACACAAAAATAGGATCGCATGCATACATGCAAAAATACTAAACGGTTTCAAAATTCACATCCATTCAACATTAAAATACTAAAAAATTAAAGTTTTTTGGATGACTGGAAACCTAAATGAACCAAAAATCAAACATAAGGCACTTGGGTATAGTAACTAATGTCTAAAGGTTAAAAAAATTGAAAATGGGAAATAGGAAATCTTAACTCTTAGCCTTACTCTTTACAATGAGAATCTTAGGAATTGTTTTGCACCTACAGAACAAAACAAACCCAGCATGAGAGGAAGAAAAATGAATCAGTAAAATGAAAATGCAATGTAAAAAACAAACCTAGCATTGAAAAAAAGCATTGTCCATTGAAAAAAAAAGTAAACACCTACAAAGCAAAAACAAAAGAAATAAAAAAAATAAAAAGCAAATAACAAATAAATCTTTAGAAAAAAAGGAGAGAAACCTGAAGAAAATAGTGGAAAGAAAAAAGAAAACAACAAAGAGAAACAAACACAAAGAAAGGAGAGAAAGTTTCACAAGCTATAAACAAGGTGTGCAGAGAAATCAAAGAAAGTAAATTACTAAAGAGAAAAGACCAAAAAGGATAGAAAAATAAGGCAAAACCCAATCCTAATCCAACTTTCAGTCAAGTCACAATTAGAGAACCAAGTTTGAACACTCATTGCTCTCAACAACATAACACCACGTGTCAACAACCATGACTAAAAAAAGGAGAGCGAGTAATAGAGGCTATAAATAAAAGAGTGGAGAAATCTAAGAAAAGAAGAAAAGTGAAAGGAAAAGACCAAAAAGGTAGAAAAATGAGACCATGTTAGTGTATTTGTTTGTATTTGTGTCTCTAGCTCAATAAATTGACTTTGGTGTACAATCATTAAAATAATTTAAGAAAATAAGCAAACATAATATTTAAAAAGGGACAAATTGAATAAGGATTTTATGTAATTTATAATATATGTATATTATTAAATAATCAATAAAAAGGTAATTATTTTTTCTTTTTTCTGTTTCTAAAAAAGAAAAAGAAAAAAGCATTGTTATTTGCTTATAGGATTCATCAACTTTTCTTTCCATCAGCAAAGAGAAAAAAAAATACTTCCTTCTCACAAACAAAAGAATAGGAAAAATGTCCAATTTCTCTCTGTGCAACTCTTCTTTTTAAAATGCTCTAACTTTCTCTCTATCTCTCTAATCTATCAAATTTTTCATCTTTTTTTCCCTTTCTTCACATTTCTTCTTTAATCCACGAACTCTAACCACTACCTTCAAAAACTTCAACTTTCTTCACTTTTCCCAAAACCCTAAACCGAAATTCACTTCCTTTGATCAAAAAACTTAGTTGGGTTCTCCAAAATTTTTACTATATATCCAAACCTTAAAATCCCATTTTTTTAATCTAATTTTTTTCTTTCAAAGTGAAAAGTTCAATAAAGGGTATTGTTTGAGAGCCTGTTAGTGTTTAGCTTATACACAACAATCTCTTTCTACCTTTTCTGCAGGATCTTTACACCCACTATTAATGGATGTGAGTCATTAATTTGTTTTACTACTACTTTGGTTTATGTTCTTCATAGTTATTAATCAAAAGTGAATAGAACTAAGAATCAGTAAAATTTGATGAACAAATAGTATAAAGAAAGGAAATTGAGAGTGAATCATAGTTACAATAGAAAAAAGAGATTACCTTGAAGAGATCATCGCTGATTGCCAGGAGAGAATTAAGAGTTCCAACGTGGAGATTGGGTATATTGAACTGCTAAATTAATTTCAATTTAAAAAAGAGAAATATCAAATCTACTTGGGAAAAAGAAAAGGAAAATATTTTATAAAGAGAAGTGTGGAAGGAATGTTTGGAGATTTGGTCTTGTAAACTATTCTAGAAGAAAAGATGAATCATCAAGAGAATATATTAGAAAGAAAAAAAAGAGACAAAACTCGGTCTAATACATCTCTCAGTCAAATAACAATTACACCATCATGTGTCACTCAATTGTTTTCTCAATCGTCTTCTCTCAGGACAACTTTTAATATATGTAGATGAATGTTTTTCTTTGGTCTTTCAAGAAATATATTTTTTGGTGAGAAATAATAAATGTTTGACAAATTTGATTTCTCATGAAAAGTAAATATTATGATTTTATTATTTATTATTATAATGTATAAGATTGGTTGAATTGACTGAATGTTTCGACAAATAACATTATCTTTTCTTGTACATTTTTAATGTTTGATTAAACGAATTTCTCTTTTCATTAAATAAATAAAAAGTATCTTTTTCTATGGGTTACACGGTTGGTATATAAAATAAATTTTCTTTTTTTATTTAAATAACACTGAATTAATTTGCAATCTTCGCTTAAATAAAGAAATCATTTTATATTTTATTATCTTGTACCTTTGTTTGTAAATTTTGATAATAAGATGGTTAATACTCTTTTCATCTTATGTTAATTTATTGATTTTTGGAATTTAAAAGAAAAACTTTAATTATAATGGATTTCTTATGAAAATTTAATTTTTTTTATAAAATTAATATTTCATAGTAATTTCTAGTACCCAAATGTAAAAAATATATGAAAATTAATTTTGAAATATATATATAAAGAATAAAAGTACTAAATGTTCATGGTAAGAAAGAAGATATAGTTTTAAAACATCAAAAAAAAGATTGATAAAGAATTAAAATGGAATATAGAAAGTACTACTAATATATTAGTTTTTCTTATCTTTCACTTCTTGAGAAAGATATATTATGGTAAGCTTTTTGTGTCATAGCCTGAGTGTTCAATCACATTGGCAAGCAACCTTGATAGGTCAACAACCTAAACAGGCTAACAATCTAGGCAAGTAAGTAGGAAATAGGCCGGGCACAAGCAAGCCAATCGACTGGCCTAACAAATAGGAAGCCCAACATTTTTCCACACCAAGAGGTAGAATTGTTCACATATCCTTTTAAAAGAGTCATATCAATCTTAAACTCTTTAATTGGCAGATATGTTTTAAATTTTAGTAAAGATAGGATGAACATTCAAATTTGATTGTTGTAAATAGGATAAACATTCAAACTTGAATGCTTTAGCTTTTTTTTTTTTTTGAATTTAAATTGTAGATAAGCTAGATAAAGAGGCTAGCCATTCCCATAAATGCCATCTATGTTATTTGTAAAGCATGCCAAAGTTCAAAAATAAAGCTCATTCTTTCAATCTTTCCTTTCCTTTTCTTTTTTTTTTTTCCATTGCTTATTATGTTGCTTCAAAAATCTCAAGTTCTTGACTAGTTTTGATTAGGCTTACTTAAGCTCATTTGGGAAGAAAAAATTAGCTCACAATAGTTTTGGTTACTCAACTCATAATAGTTGATATAAAACAAGTCAATCAATGGAAGAGAAAAATGGCTTCAACAACTAATCGATCTACACTTGATTAAGAAATAACAGAGACACAATTCATGAGACATGTTCTTTTTGAGTTAAATGTCTAAGGTGGAGGTGGCTATGAAGGAAATGGGAAACATGTTTAATGAGGTTGAGGCTAACATAGAGAGTTGGGGTCGAAAAAGGACGAGCTCCAAGGTGAGATGTAGTCGACCCTTAATAAGTTAGTGGAAATGCTAAACCAATAAGGTGCCATGTTAAAGGAACTAGAGTGGTATTGAAGAAGGAGGTCTATGGGCTTAAATACAAGTTTGTTTCACTCAAGGCAACTAGAGGGGGTGGTGTGCCTACTATCTAAATGGGGGCTCAATTGAAGGTACGTAAGCCCAAGAAGCTTAAAGGCCAAAGAGAGACCAAAGAGGTTGATAATTTCTTGTGGAGTTTGGAGTAGTATTTTCAAGCCATAAGGATCATGGAGGATTCCATGTGCATAAACATTGATCCAATGTACCTGGTTAAGGAAAAAGTGAAGAACCCAATGAGATGTTACTTATGCATGGACCACCCCAAATGTAACAAGCTCATAACTATCCAACTAAACGAAGAAGATCTAAGCAATGAGAGTGACGACTGACTTGCACAAGGTCCTAGGGACTAGTCATAACTGAGGAGTTTAATGTTTCACAAGGAAAAAAGGACCCATCAGACAATCAAGATAGCCCAAAAGAAAAACCAGTCTAGTGGTGGGCAATGCCACTATTTATAGCTAAAGAAGCCTAGGAGCGCGTTGAGATTGAGCAATATCATATTGCACTTAGAGAAGCAATAACAAGTGACAGTGGACTGTCGTAAGGTTTGAGAGAGACCAAGGTCAATGACAACGAAATCATCACAATTAGGAGCTAGAAGAGTTAGGAGGCCTAAGACATTGGTGTGAAATTGCCAAGACCAACAGAGCACTTATGAAGTTAAAGGTTGAGCTAATGGTGGACTGGATCCAAGAAGATAGCACATACTAAGAAAATGTGCATATGACAAGAGTATTGAGATAGTGATACCTAGTTGGGCTTAGCATGTGTTAAGATAATATGTAAGGTAAAGGTGTTTGAGGGAAAAGCACGCAGAGGTGATGTAAGGAAAAGGAGCTAACGACAAGAGTGCATAAAGAAAGCCTGCTCGAGGCAAAAGTGTGCGAGAGGACAACACGTGAAGTGATAGTGCATGACACATAGGCATCCATCTCCCAACAATGAAGTGTTGGAGTAGGATCTTAGTGAATTAATCTGATTGTGTAAAGCATGGATTTCAAAAATTTCTTTTATAAAGGAAGCAAGCAATCCAATTACACAAGCAAAAACACACATTATTATTATTGCAAGTAACATAATCACACCTAAAAGAATAAGAATCTATTAAGTAAGAAAAACTATACTTTTTATTTTGAGATTCTTATTTTCAAATACCACCACACCAATGAATGATTTCTCAACTATACAAGTTTACCACTTATTCTTCAAGAATACTTTCAACTTGAACCTTGAGTAGACAAGGTGTAGAATGCAAGACTACAAGATAGCAACCAATTTTATCTTTCTTTTCTTTGGAAAAGCCTGGAAGAGGAGAAGAGAAGTAACGGCTGAAACTTTTTTAAGAAAAAGTACGTTCTTTTTTTTTTAACTTCCAATCTCTTCGGTTTTTATTAAAACTCTTGCTTCAAAGGTTTAATGAAAATGAAACACCTTTGAATCAATCTTGATCATCCATTCAGAGTTATGGAAGCATCAAACATGCTCCATAACTATCAAAATTAAAATTCAAAAATAAATAATTTAATTCTTTAATTATCATTTAGAGTTATTGATAAAATAAAACTCCTTATTGAATAATAACTTTCATTTTATTATTATCCATCTTTATTTAAAAAGAATTAATAATAAATAAAAGAGTAATAGTCAAACATGGAGTCTCTTTTTATCAACATGGATGTCTAGATTCATTTTTCAAGAATCCCCTTAAAATTATCTTAATTTAAGATAATTTTTGTCTGTAATTAAGACAATAAATATTTTATGTTATCTAAATTTAGACAAATATGTTTTCTTGTCTTAAATTAAGACAAACATATTTTCTTATCTAAGTTAAGACTAAACATGTTTTCTTGTCTAAATTAAGACAAACATGTCAAAGTTACCATTTTTGTACACAATTTAATTAATCAAATTAAAACATGCATTCCAACTTAAACAAGTTGATTCTACAAAGCTAAGTGGGGAATCTATTTGGACATAGATATTCCAAACTCCAATAAACTTAGAATTATTCTTAGTCTCATTAAAAAATAATTTAAGCTTATTAACCATGTAATCACTCTATCATAGATTCATGGTTGCACTATTGGATTTACTATAATTACAAGAAATAATTAAATATTTGATATTAACTATTAGTTGTCCAATTACAAACCTTATATTGTGAACCCACATAACCATCCATTGATAAAAGGTGAAATTATTGTTTTACCTTTTATGTCAATTTTTTTTCCTAGTCTCAAATTTCATTCAATTAGTGATTTAATACTTTAGATCTAATCTTTTGAGTATCCAAGTGTGATGAATAGCTAATTCATCAATCCACTGGGCCTAGATTAATCACCCATCTTCCTAAAATCACTAGAAATGATGTTAATGTTATGAACTCCATTATTTGGATATATGTTCTTAAATGTTCATCTCGATTATAATCTCAAAATACGGAGTCTAGATCAACACTTTATGATGATCATACTCATGGTAAATCAAATATTATAAGGAGATTAAAAACGAGTCCACTATCCATTAAGATTTCAGTTTTACTATAAGCAAATGTATAAGTGTAAGATCAAGATTTAGGTAACAGTAAAACTTAAATTTGATTCTCTTATGATTCTTGTTCATGTTATAATGTCATTACTCAAAGTCAACCATTTCGATGATTTGAGATTCATCATTCACTTGAAATGAATCACATTCGTTTTGTTGGAAGTAATCTGGACACTACAACCTTAACACAATAAAGTGACCAGCTTTATTATATGACTGTGAACAATTTTTAGATTCAATTAAAATACATATCTCCTATGTATGACTCTTCATACAAATGTACTTAATATCGCAATAGAATCTTGGCACCTTAATAACTAGATAAATGAATGCTTACTAAAACAAACTCTTCGTCTTATTAGCAAAATGTACTTTCATTATAAATAAATTTAATGAAATTAAGCATGAGAATATACTTGTTTTCTAAGGCACTATATTCTCGAAATTCCTAACATGAAGGTATTGCTAGATTGAGTAAGGGCGGACATCATGGCTCGAGTGTTCTATTAGACAGGCCAATACTCCTAATAGGCCAGCAACTTAGGTAGGCCAACAACCCAACCAAGTCAGCCTATTGCCCTAATAAATAGCACTACCAAAAGTAATACTTGCATAGATAGAAAATTTCATTGATAAAGAACAAAATTTCATCAATAACATAAAATACCGACGGAATGTTTCGTTAGTAAACAGTTAAAAATACTGCAACCGATAAAGCTTATTTCATTAGTACTGGTTACTACATCGAAAATTTACCAATGGAATATTTTGTCTAACATTTGGTCAGCAAAGCATCTAATCTGTTGGTAGAATAAATGGTTGAAAATGATAAGTTTTTGTAGGTGGTTTGTATTGGTATTTTACTGACAGAATTCGCATAGGAGTTCTATCAGCATGTTTTATCGGTAAAGGCATTATTATGTTGGTGATAAACCTAATTTAGTAGATAATGCAACACCTAATTCCGTCAAATAATGCAACACCTAATTCCGTCAGTAAAATGTATGAGTAAATAATGTCTAAAAATTAAGAAATATAAATAAAAAATTAATTTTAAATATTACAAAATATTTTTATTAACAACAACAATAATAAAAATTGTATTATTGTTATTACAATTAATAAAAATATAAATTAAAAAAGTACAAATATATTGAGAACACAAAAGGAAAAATAATTCAAATATATCTACTAGTGTCATCCTTTCTTTGCATACCCTTACCACTAGAAAGGCTCATCGATTACTCTGATAAAAACTCGATGTGGACAATTGACCTTATCACATAATTGACAATGATAGACTCTAAGTTCATTGAATGGTTCTCCATTCGGTGCATATTTTCCTTTAGTGCCTTATACACCTTAAGATTCTATAAAGGATCAACGCCTAACCTAGTGATTGGCAAGAGTCTTCGACTTCATTGTCTTAGGTTTATTGTATTAGTATCTAAGATCATTTCTTTAGTCGATTGAGAATCTTTGGCTAATGGGGTGTTCTATTTCTGAATCTCTTTTATCAAAATATTTGATAAAGAAGCTTTAGAAATAGAACACCACAAGAGCTGAAAAATCTCTGTCGACTAAAGGGTGATCTTACATGCTAACACTATGAGAACAAAGGGAATGAAATTGAAGACTCGTGACAATCATTACGTTAGGCATAGAAGAAGATGGAAACTAACCTTCTGTAAAAGTACTTAATCATAATCTTAAATGATGCCGATGTTTTACAAACTTCCAATTTTCATCTCCTTTGAAGTTTGTAGAGCACCATCCATCATCTAAGCTTATGATTTTTTCTATAGTCTTTGTCTGTTTTTCATTCAAAAATTTCATTAATGATCGCATTAATAAATTCTATGGACATAACCTACTTACTCGAGATTATTTAAAAAAATAGGAAATTCGTAAAAGCACGAAATCCTTATTTGTTAAATAATCTCAAGTAAGTCAGTCAAGTCGATTGAATCTACAAGTGATAGATTGTGTTTTACTCCTTGAACCCAAATTTATATATTCCATGGATCTAACCAACCTACCCAATGCTAACAACTCATATAATATATGAAATATTTCAATGTCAATAGCTCGTATCTTCTATGAACTTGACCAACCTACTCAAAATTAATTCAATTTGAGGTTGGTTGGTTAGGTCCATAAGATACACAAGTGACAAATTTTGCTACACTCTTTAAACCTAAATTTTTCAAATGATATGCCTATTATAAAAAAAAAAGAATGACCATATTAAGTAAACATAAATTCATTCAAGGAAATCAATTATTTAAACCTAGATTTATAGGCTTCACTTAACTCAAAATGACAATAGGTACCATATTTATAACAAAACTCAAGCATATCATCAATGTAAATTTGTCCTAAGTATTATCAATGTAATATCATCAACTTAAGCATATTATAGATGCAAATTTCTTCCAAGTATCATCAATGAAATATCATCAACTCAAACATATCATCACCTTTGTTAAACGGGCAATAGTTCATTAATCTTATGGAAGCAAACAACAATATAATAGATGAATCAAAAATATAGTAGCAAAAAAATTAATAAATAAATAAACCTTGACATAAAATTGGGGTATAGTGGTTGTTTCAAATTCGCAAACATTTTTGTAACTTTATTCAACTTATCAACAATCATCTGGGGCAACACCAAATTCTTAAAAGCATTACAAAGAGCTTGACATATGATCAAACACAAAAAGGTATAAAAAACCATAACCTCGTATCAATAATATATGATCTCCCTATTAAACCAAATCTACAATTTTCTTTCATGATCAACATGTTTAAATAAAACCCAATTCCTAACCAAGCCCATAAAGTCATTCATCTTTCAAATAGAAGAATACCAAAGACCTTAAATAAGAACATCTTTTCCAATCAAACATCAATCATAAGTATGTTGAATGCTAAAATCAACACAATTACATCAATAATTCAACTTTTCCTTAAGATCTAAGAAAAACCAAATCAATAAACAGAAAGACTAACTAAATATGTTTTTAAAGGGAACGGGAAAGAGTTTTCTAAGAAAAGACACCTCTTAAAACTCCAAGACACATTAAAAAAAATCAAGAAAAAAATGATATAATGATTAAACACAACAAACCAGAAAGACAAGGACAAAATGAAAATGGGTTTTAGCTTAGAAATTGAAACAAACCTTGCCTAAGAACTTAAAAGGCTTTTTCCAATCAAACATGATTAGAAAATCCTAAGAGGCTATGTTTACGATGAGGAGGTTGGGTCAACGACAAGGAGGCTAAGAGGATTAGTTTAAAGTGAAAACAGTGTTGGGGGCGAGTGGGGAGAGAGAAAAAAAAGAGAGAGAAAAGAAAGAATCAACTAGGGTTTTTAGGGGAGAACGCTCGAAAAGGCAACTTATATATTAAAATTACCAACAAAATATTCTGTCAGTAATTAAAACCTTAAAATAAATTACCCAAAATTATCTAAACTATGATACTAATGGTGGTTCCAACGATAAATTTGTTGGTATTTAAAAAGAATGGTGATTGATATATTTGTCAAGAATCTGGTCGTTGAATTTCATCTGTGATCATCAATATCGACGAACAAAAATGGTTGACAATCTTCACACCATCCATGTTTAGTACACGACATCAAATTATTGACAACTTATCGATGGAACAAATCTCGTTGATAATACATCAGTATTTCGTTGGTTTTTCCCACAATGAATTTGGTAGAAAAACAGTCAGTAATCCATTGGAAATGCTGATGGAATTTGTTCTGTCAACAAAAGCCCTATGTTTGGTAATGTAGGGGCTCGCCTCTTTCGACATAAAGAGGTAGAATAGTCCACACAACCTTTTAAAAAAATGCTACTAGTCTCAAACTCTTTAGTTAGATGATGTATTTTAAATTTAACTGTAGACAAAGTGAATATTCAATTTCAATGATGTAGATAAAATGAACATTTAAATTTAAATGTCTTAACCTCTATTTTGAATTTAAATCGTAAATAAGCTAAATAAAAAGCTATTCATGCTTAAAAATGCTCCATATGTTTTTATATAAAGCACATCAAAGTTTGAGAATAAAAGCCCATTCTCTCAAGCTTTCCTTTCATTCTCTTCATTTTTTTCTTTCGTTACTTATTGTGTTGCTTTAAGAACTTTGAGTTCCCAATTGGTTTTGATTTGACTTACTCATTTCAACAAGAATAGCTAAAGGTTGCACGACGTGTGCTTAGTTACTTAATTCATGATAATCACTTTATTAATGTGTCATTATTCTCTCATCAAAAGGTTAACTTGATGGAGTGTGCAATGTCTACGCTTATAAATCTCGTAAGATCTTTTTATTTGCCTAATGTGAGATTAAAGCGCCTTGTGTACTTCTTTTTGAAGCATTTAGCATGACATTTGTGTACAGCTAATTCGGGTTAGCTCTAGTTTCTAATTATATACAAAAAAAAATTATTAATTTTACTTGTTGATTAAATTAAAATGAGTGAAATGTCATAAAAATTTACATTAGCAAATTAATTAGTGGTTGTATGTTTTGTTGAAGATAAGCTCACTACTAGTATATCATATTTAATAAAAATGATTTCTTTTGCTGAGAGTAAAAATTATCCTAGTAATTCTTTTTTTATAAATAAAGTCTTAATGAATATTATTTTCTTCTAACCAAACAAATAGTTGAACTGATTCTTTAAATAGAAAGGTACATATACTTAGTATTAAGTAAAATGCTTTAATACATCTTAATGAGTATCTAAAACCACATGTTAAGAATACCATTTTATATTTAACATATTGAATTTTTTTAAAATATTATGAAAATTAATAAACTTAAGACAAGCATTAACAAGATCTCACAAGAAAATATAGCTAATGACTGAAGTTCAAAAGAAAAGAAAACCCTTTTACCTACCTAAAACTGGAGTCGATATGCCAATTCTTTTTAGCAAAATAAAATTAGGTAATTTTCCACGAAAACTAATTATCCTATCTTTCCCCTTTTTTTTTTTTACTAAATTTGAAAAATAAAGAAAAGGGTGGAATGGTTGCAGTGGATCATGTCAGCATGTGATCATAACTGCAAGTCTGCAACGGTAAATTGGAGTTGGTGAATGGCACTGGAAATTGAAACAGCCTTTAATTTTGACCGTTGTGATTAAAAGTGAATAAATGGAAGCCGTTGGATGGCGATTGGATAGGAAGCCGTAGTGTTTGGGGTCCAGCTAAAAGCAAAGTGTAACCGAAAAATGGCCCCTCACTTGAACCAGCTCTTAAATTTTGTATTAGTAATCAAAAAGTCTTTTAATTACTCTCATCATACGCTTGTCCATGGATTCCTCTTTTTGTCTTGTCATTTAATTTCTATCCATCTAATTTCAACCATGACTGAGAGCACAGCACAACAATGAATAACTTTGTGTTTCTTTAATAATGTTTGATTCACTGCTGCAATGAATAGAAATAAATGCAACAGTGTCATCAATGATTAACAAAATTTATTTCTAAAACATTTCAATTATGATAATTTTTTCTATTGTTAATTTATTTCCAATTAGATTTTACAGAGAATTATTATTTTTTATATATTTTTTAATTTTAGTACACGCCTGTTGTTAATTTTTTATCAAAATTATGTAAAATTTATATGTTAATAAATGAGATTAATTTATATTAAAAAATATATTTAAAAAATAAATACTGTTGGTGTATTTATATATTAAAATTGTTTCTAAACAAAAAGTTAGATGGGATTCATGCATTATTTAGATGTAAATTATTTAACGGACCTCCACGTCATCAACCTGGGTGCGTTGATTACACATGGTACTATATAGATTTGACGCTAATTATGAAGTCACACGATTGGTTTTAGCGAATATCAAGAAAGATCTCCTTCAATTAACGACTGTTGAAAAAGTAGATGCATTTTAAAAGTGTATAAGAGGAAAACAGAGGATCAAAACCCCTTTTCACGGTCAGAACAGAGCATTTAAATAAATCCTTCCATCTCTAACATTTAATTCCCCGCCTAAACCACTTCTTAATCTCGCTCTCTCTCTCTCTCTCTCTCTCTCTCTCTCATTTCCTCTGATATTTTAGGGTTCACCGGAAGCTTGTATGAGCTAGGAACCACCAGATCGCTCTCTCTCATCTCAATGGGAAGCAACGGCAACGGTAACTACCACGTAATGCGCAACGGCGACGTAGATAGGGAGCCGTTTAAGCCGGCGGTGTTGAGCTCGTCGGCTTCCTTCAAGGCTAGAAAGGCCAAGCCAAACGCGGCCTCGCCGAGAGCCGATGTTGATGACATCATCACTCTCCTACATGGCTCCGATCCCGTTCGCGTTGAACTTAACCGCCTCGAGAACGAAGTCCGAGGTTCCTCATTCTTTTTCTTTTTTTTTTCCTCTGTTACTTTTTCTGCATTTTGGTTAATCAGCTTAATTGTTCGTTTCTTTTATATATATATATATATATATATATATTTAAAACCTCTTTTTTATTTTTTAAATTTGAGATTTTTCTTCCTTTGTTCGTCTTTCTCATTATTAGTTTCAAAGAAATAGGGATAAGAATAGCAATTAAAATGTGTTGGCTTTTAAACCTTTCAAAAAAAAATGTGTTGTTATTTAAGTTTTCATAAAATTACAGATTCAACTTTAAGATTGAAGTAGTAAAGGCATTTAATATAATGTTAAAAAAAAGGAGTTGCTTACTTGTTTTTGCAGATAAAGATAGGGAATTGGCAGATGCCAATGCAGAAATAAAGTCGCTGAGGAATTCGGAACGTTTCAAAGAAAAGGCAGTTGAAGAGGTAAACTGTTGTTCATAATTATATCAACATGCCTTATAAACGGGATTTGATACTTTCTGAAAATGTATGTGAATTTTAGATCGCTTTGTTTGGATGAGACAGGATATCTTTGAATTCTCGGTCCAATTTTGCTTCACTTTAAGTTATCATGGTTTCATTCGGTAGCTTGTTGGTTACTACAAGTTATCTTTCTAGGGGACATATTTTACATTCTAATCCTATAACTTTGAAATGTGATGCTGTGCTGCTTTTTTGATCGCTGATTAAATATGCACTATGGAAATGGCTTGAATTGCAATGCAATGTTAAGTAGAATAATTCTCTTTGCAATTTCTTGCCCAGTATTCATCTTGGTTTAGCTTTAATTAGAGTATTTTTTTAACATAATTAAGTAATGCATATCTGTTTTTGTCATTTGATATAACTTATATAATCTATAAAATAAGAAGTTTGCTATTTATTGGTAATTAAATTTTGATGGCTTGTGCTAAGTAATAATGGTGAATTCAATAAACCAATGTTAATGGTAGTTGAATTACTGTAATACTTATCATCCCATTCTCAATATGTTGATCTAATGATCAAAATTTTGATCATAGTGGAAAAAATTGATCATATTTTGCAATGTCTAGGTATATCTCAAATGACTTGTAATTCTTGTTTGTCAAAAAATATGTTTACTAGAAATCTAATGTAATGTGATCAGTAACCATTAACCATACATCAAATTTTTTACCGGATGAATGAGTAGCTGATTACCGAAAAGGTAAGTTTTGAACAAGAAGTCTTATATCAGCTCAACTTGCCTACCACTGAAATCTCGGGATGGGGGATGGGGGGTGCGGTTTTAAGCTCAGGCATTTTATCAAGATTCCTTACTATTTCCTCTTGTGCAGCTAACAGATGAGCTTAAAAAAGTTGATGAAAAGCTTAAAGTAACCGAAGCTCTTCTAGAAAGCAAGGTATACTGTATATTGTTATTTAGATGCCTCATTGAAGTAGTTCTTCTGTTGTTGAGATTGAGAAAATTTCTGTATGGTTACCGCAACGAGTATCTTATAATTTGCAGAACCTTGAGATCAAGAAAATAAATGATGAAAAGAAAGCAGCTTTGGCTGCACAATTTGCTGCAGAAGCTACACTTCGAAGAGTCCATGCTGCTCAGAAAGATGATGAAATGCCTCCCATTGAGGCCATCATCACTCCACTAGAGGCTGAACTTAAGCTCGCCCGGCTGGAGGTAGATTTTAACATATTCATTGTACTATTGTACTTTTTCATGTTCATGATTTTTAACTGAAGAACTTGTGTCTTAGAACATTAGCATCATAATTGTGATTCTATGACAGCTTTTTAGGGTAGGAGATATGGACATATCTCTTGAGAAAATTTTTCTGTTGTGATAAAGAGTGACAAGGATCAGTTTTCTTTTTTCAGGCAGCGAAATTGCAAGAGGACAATAGAGCTCTTGATCGGCTCACAAAATCAAAGGAGGCTGCTCTACTTGAGGCTGAGAGAACTGTCCAGATTGCTTTGGCAAAAGCATCCTTGGTTGATGATTTGCAAAACAAGAACCAAGAGCTAATGAAGCAGATTGAAATATGCCAAGTTTGTTTGTCTTTCTAAATTTTTGTTTTGCACACTATTCATGTAACTCAAATGTTATGTTAGTGGCTGTAGCAAACTAAATAAGTTGTCCAATTTGACATGTCAGGAGGAGAACAAGATTTTGGACAAAATGCATCGACAAAAGGTTGCGGAGGTTGAAAAGCTAACCCAAACAGTTCGGGAACTTGAGGAGGCAGTACTGGCTGGAGGGGCTGCTGCTAATGCTGTACGGGAATACCAGCGAAAAGTGCAAGAGATGAACGTAATGACCATTATTCCTGTAACACAAACTTTTGTAAAAGAGCTTATGGAGTTGTAGTTGTTCTATCAGAAAACTCGAAATTTCTTCTGACTTTCAAGTTTGAACAGGAGGAGAAGAAAACTCTGGAGCGAGAAGTGGCTCGTGCGAAGGTTAGTGCAAACAGGGTTGCCACTGTGGTTGCAAATGAGTGGAAAGATGGAAATGACAAAGTAATGCCCGTAAAGCAGTGGCTTGAGGAAAGAAGGTTTTTTCAGGTATGTTCCAATTTCTGCATGAATTTTGTATGTTTGGGATTTCTTTTGTCTTCCTGGTTTGATCTAAAAGGTTCTTTCCTTCTGGAAATTCAAAGAAAGTTAATCACAGACTTGGTATTTGAACCATACTTCTGCATGAGACTAGGTAGCATGTCAGCATGAGACAAAAACATTTGCATGATTAATTTCTTGAATATTTATAGGGCAGTTACTTGCCTGTCAGCATGAGACAAAAACATTTGGATGATTAATAGATGTTAATGATGACCCCAGCATATGAAGGAAAGGTTCGTAGATGATTAACCCATGTTCATGTCAAATCTCTTGTAAGCTTTTTAAAAGGAAGGCTATTATATTGTTTGATTACAATCTTAATTAACTTTCCAAATTGTCTAGGGAGAAATGCAACAGCTTCGAGATAAACTAGCTGTAGCAGAGCGCGCTGCTAAAGCAGAAGCACATCTTAAAGTAAGTTAACCAGTTTTGCTTCTTATCACTGCTTCTTTTAATCCAATTTAATGTGTCCCTTTTTAATAGTTCTTTAATCAATTTTGCTCAGGAAAAATACCAACTTCGGTTCAAGGTTTTGGAAGAAAGGCTTAAAGCATCTACTGGTAATTCCCGCACTGCCTCTGAAGGAAAAAGTGTGAGCAATGGGCAGTCACGGCGTCAGTCTCTTGGTGGAGCAGATAGTTTCTTGAAATCATCCTCCAACATCTATTTATCAAGGAGATCACTGAATCCACAATCTGGGTCCCTTCGATCCAACAGTGCTAGTGCCTTATTGAGGAACACGAAGATGTCATCTAGATCATTTGATGGGGGTAGTAGATCCCTTGATAGAGTTAAGATGATTCCAGATGCGGCTGAGAAGAATAGGATGCTCCCCAGCAATGGTGATCAGATTCTAGGTAGTGAAATAGTAAGGTGTAAGGAAAGTGCAAATGGAATCACTGAAAAATCAAAAGCAGAGCATGAAGATTATGTTTCAGGGATGTTATATGATACGTTACAGAAGGAAGTTATAACTCTGAGGAAGGCTTGCCATGAAAAAGACCAAAGCTTAAAAGACAAAGATGATGCTATAGAGGTTAGATAAGAGGCCTACCTGTTTGACAGTTGCTGTTTATGTTATTCCTTTTTCCTTATTTATTCAAGTTCAATCTGAATAAACAGATGCTGGCTAAGAAGGTTGAAACGTTAAACAAAGCAATGGATGTTGAAGCCAAAAAAATGCGTAGAGAAGTATCTGCAATGGAGAAAGAAGTTGCTGCTATGAAGGTTGGCAAAGAGCATGATCAAAGGACAAGACGCATTAGTGCTCCCAGGGGGGCCGTAAATGGCTCTCAGTTACTGTCTACTAGGTGATTCTCCCCATCCTAATCACTGTTACATTTTAACTAAATGTGTATTTAGGGGAAGTCAAATGAGAAAACGTAATGCTGAAATGTGTCAAATTATTCTGTTTCTTTTCCCGTTGGGGTGAGGGAGAGAAAAGTGTTTGGGGTGGTTAAGATCATGTTGTGAAAATTGCCCAAGAAACAATAAAGATAAAACTCAGAGAAATCAAGCAAACAGAAAAACACAAGAATTTACGTGGTTCGGCCTCTTGCCTACGTCCACGGAGTGAAACTATTCTTATATTATTGAGAAATTAAAGTACAATAAATTGACCTCTATGGCTTCCCAAACCAACCCAAGATCCCTTGCACACTCTTTCTCAATAACCTCCCAAGAACACTCACCCAAACCACTCTAGCTCTACCTAGAGCGAAAGACAGAGTTACAAAGTGTTACTTCTCTAAAGCTCTCAAAGCACTGTTCCAATTCTAAAGCCTAGAGATAAACTTTTATAGTATAAAAGTTCAAAATAGAATGTGATTAGGACTCTATGTGGAATAAGAAGTTTAAAACTATACAACTACTTAATGTTGTACATAAATTAAAATTTTAATCAAATAGGATATAGAATTCTAGTCAACCTAAAACTCAACAGATCAAATATATGAAATTGTTGATTTAGTGGGCGTAAAGGGTAATGTAAGAAAATAAAGTGTTAGATGTGCTAATTTTTCGAAAAGCTATGCTTTTACTGGGAGAATTTTTTTAAGAAAAGAAAAGCTGGGAATATAGTATACTTTTCTAAATTTTATGAGGGCTAATCCTTTTACATAAATTTATATGTATGAATAGTCTTAAATTAAGAAGGGGTCTTCTAATTGATTCACTAGATAGTTGGGGTGAACACATTTTGCATAAATTTGAGAGTTAATGGCTTTTGATTGGTCATGATTAACACATACGAACAAACAAAACACCTATAACTTGTGCTATCTGGGTGTTTTGCTGTATTTTCCAGGAATGCAAGAAGCTAATAGACAACTGGCATCAGGGTGTTACAATTACCAGGAAATGATGCCATTGAAGGTTTTGTCTTGATTTTCACTTCCCCTCATCTGGTTTATTATCTCCTGTCTGTCCCTGTAAAGAACTGACTCTAGGTTTACCAGAAGTCATCACATAAATGTATATTTTTGTAATAAATATTATTTACAGTTCATTATAGTCAGGTGTGCCGTTAAAATGGGTGTGTGTATGAAGTTTGGCATGTGAAGTCAAAGGCATAAAAGAAACTCAAAAATTATAATTATATTTGGGTATGGAGTCTGTCTGTATTTAACTACTGGTACACTGGCTGTTATTGAAGACTACGGAAAAGCAATGTGCTGTAAACTGCGTGATTTGCTTAATGAGAATTGTTTATGGTCATATTTATGAATTCCATTGCCTAGAACTAAAGCTGCATGAGTCTACATGTGATTCTCAAATTTTCTGCATCATTCAATTACAAAGATATAGAATTATGAATTATAATACACTTGATTACCATCCATTCTTTAAATCTAAATACATTTTATATTGGTAATATGTACAAAAAATAGTTTCTAAGTTGTATATATATATATATGAAAAAAAAATTATGATGCAATATCATACTTAATTCATTTAGGTAATATTTGATATCAATTATTCATAATGAGATGAAACACTTTAACTCGTAAAATCAATTTTTCCCATTATTGAACGATCATAATGTTTATTCTTTTGATTCAACACCTGAAATTAAAAAAAAAAAAGCACTAAGATCTAAGGGGTCCATAACAAAAGTCCCAGTGTTAATGGATATTTGCAACACCCCACCTGAAAACATAGAGTTCAGATACTTTATATTCGATTATGGGGTGGATTCGGGTAAAATTTTTAATATTCGATTTGAGTTTAGATAGGTTTCAAAAGTTTGTAATTTGTAAAATTCAAATTTTTACCTTCTTTAAGTTCATTTTTTATAGGGTTTTTAGTTATTTAAGTTATCCTTTGAGTTATTTAATTGCATATTTAGCAAATTGAGATAATTAACAGATAATGTTATATTATTAGGATTTGATTTTGAATAATATTTTATAATTTTATTCTAATGTTAATAGATTTGAATACTTTTTTAATTAAACAGATTCAAAATTAGATACCTAAAACAAGCGAATTCCCTACGCATTTACCTCTTTTTAAAAACCTACCAACACAATAATCTTTTTAATTCAACAATCCTTTAAGAAAATACCAAATATAATAAACGTTCTAAAACATATGCAAAATACAATACAAAAAGCGAACAATCAAAACCTGACTATTTACCTGAGCAAATTGACAATTTAAATTTAAAAAAGAATTTATTTTCGATTTTAAAAATGAATAAATACAATGGCTTGGTCTTTAAACATGCCTCCACCGCAGCAATTGGAGACCTACAACGCACTAGATTTTGACCGATATGAGGATAATATCAGCCCCAACATCTACTCCTTTCATTCATTTAAGTTTGCTTCTTTCTATTTTGAATTTCAAAAGCACAAATTTAATGTGTTTAATTTCCGGTATCATAGGCTTTCTCCGAACTCAAATACAGGGACGGGTACATACAGGGCATGGGGTGCATACCCTCCACTATTGAAAATTTTCTAATTTTTTATATGAATTTTTTTTTTTCAAAAACAAGTGAGTCTCCATGTTTTTCTCTTAACCCTGTCAAAATGAAACAGATGCTATGAGCTTATACTTATCACTTATGAGGACAGACTAGTACTTTAAGGATAGACCCATCCATAATTAAGAAACACTAATTAAGCAATTCTTAAAAGTTTGACTTATAAACCCAAGAGGCTTAGATCATAACGGCATGACTCATGATAAGACAAAATATATAATAAAAACTATTAAAATATACGTTACATATTTTTTGTCACCCAATTTTTATCTTAGAAAAAAAAAAAGATTTAGGTTCTATTAATAAGGTATGTATATCATCTAATTTTATTTTTAACACAGTTGAGGGAAGAAATATTTTTATTAAAACTTTATATGGTGAATGAGAGGTTGAGTTTTTCCATTTGATTTTTTGTCCATACTCAACTTTTTCTGTCAAAGGTGTATTTTTTTTTTTGGTGTTTTTGTTGTTTGTTTATATGATTTCGACTTTTTAACCAGTTTTCTTTTTCTGCACACAACTCTTAATCTATCTCATTTTTTCAACATCTTGATCAAGTCCCCTTGAAAATATATTTCAATATTTTTATGTGATAACTCTAAAACAATATTATTTTTGTATTTAGATGATTTGAGCTTTCAAATGATATGCTTTATATAGGTTCAAATGTCGGGTAAATTTCAAAAAACTTCCGAATCGCTTTAAAAAGGATACTTTGACCTCTTTTATGTTAAAATGATGCTTCTAGTCACCTAGCCACCACTGTTAAATATATATATATATATATTTGATGTACTAATTGTCAGTTCGCCAAATCCTGTTATCTCATCAATGAGAAAAAATAAAAAAGTTTCAAGGATTAGCAGTAGCGGGTGGACTTATTCAAGACAGCTTTGGTGCATGGTTAATAGAATCCACTTATAAGATTGGTGTCTCGACTTTCTTTGACTGCGGAACTCTAAGCAATCTATTATGGATTGGAGGTATGTTGGTCCAAAGGCTATAGGATGGTACAACTGGAAACAAACTCATTACTAGCATTGCAAAAAATGCATAGCCAAGATAATGCATTGGAGCGAAGTGTCCAACTATTGCAATCAATTAGATAATTACTTCACAGGGAATGGGAATGTCACTTAATTCACATACATTGTGAGGCTAATCAATATATCGATTGGATGGTCACTTATCATGATGATTTAAATTTAAGCTTACATGTTTACGATATTCTCCATGTAAACATTTCCTTTTTATTACTAGTTGATTCTTTAGGTGTCCAATGGCCTAGGATGTTATTTTAAGCTAATTCAATAAAATTTCCTCTTTATAAAAAAATATTAAAAAGTTGTTAATAATTAATTAATTAAATAAAAAATCTCTTTTCTTTCTCTCTCTAACTTCCTCGCAAGTTTTTTATTATTTTTCTTTTTCCTTTTATCTATCTCTAAGTCCATCTTCTTCTCCCTTTTTCTTACTTCAATTAAAATATTTCACTTTTTCCCAAAACCTCTAATTTCACCTTTTTTTTCTTGTTTTTCCATAGGTATCCAAATTAAAATTTGAATTCTTAAGAGTGAGTGTTGCTGAAACCCTAAGAAAGAGGAAGAGCGAAGAATTTGATATGAATATTTTATTTTTGTTGAGAGAAAAAGAGATAAAAAAAATACTACTAAATCAAAATGCCTTATAGCTCAACAAGGATGTAATTCTTTTGTTGGTTAGCATCGGAATTAGAAAAGATCCTTTCCTAAGTTGTGTGATTGTGAGATATTATCAATGTTGAAAAAATTTGAAAAAAGTTTTGTCAGTTAGAATTAATTTTAATTAGATATTAAGTTGACGGTAGTTAATTTCTTTTACTATTTTTATCATTTACCTTTAATGGTTATCGCTTCATAATCTTAAATCAAACAAAAGTAAAACCCTAATTTATTTATTTTAAAAAAATAATTGATTACCACATTATAACTCTAAATCTATTCTAAAAATCACGTAAAAATATATCACTAAAGTTAACAAGTAAAAATTATCTTAAAATCTTGAAGTTGAACAATTTTACCAAACTTAATTTTAATAGAAGAAGAAAAAGAACGGGAGAAGAAGATAATAGAGTTAGGGATATAAAAGATTAGAATGATCAAGTTACGTTGTGAGGAAGTTAGGGAGAGAAAAAAAGATTTTTTTTATTTACTAATTATTAAAAACTTTTTAGTATTTAAGTTCAAGTCCTTAAGATTTTTAGTTTACCTCATTAATAAGGTGGTAGCATTTAGTGAGTTGACAGGTTATAGAAAATATATATTGACGATGCATCAAACAATAAACTGACAGTGCATCAAATACTAATCCTAAAAAAAAATGGGATCCAAAATCACAAACATTTTAGAATACAAATACTCCTTATATCATTTTTTTTTCAATTTAGGCATATTTCTTTTAAAAAATTCTGCTCATCCCTCTCCCTAAAACATTGATCAAGAAAAAAAATCTAGAAAGAATTTTCGTTTGAAGGCCCTAGAAATTTGAATTTGAAAATCGTAGAACTTCTTTTTTCAAGTAAAATCTAGTTTGAGTTTTTTTTTTTTGCATTGAAAAGAATAAATTAAAAGTAAATCTTTTATTAAATAATGGGTATTTCATTGAAAATGGATGATAACAGGATTTTAAACCAAATCCACTACTAAATAACAAAATCATAGAAAAAACTTAGATCAACCCATCAATAAGAACAAGATTTTGAATCTTGAAAAAGATAGAAAATTAAAAAAAAAATAATACAAAAGAAGAAAAGAAATGAAAGACCTTGGCAGATACAGCCTCTATGGGATCAACATTAGTGAATCTTCTCCTCTTTAAAAGTAGTGACCACGAAACGTCAACAATTTCTTCATATTTCTTTTCCTTTCAAATCAAAATTCCCTAGTTAGAAGAGCTAAAGTTATGAGAACAAAAAAAAAAAAAGAAAAATCCAAAGAGAGAAGAGAAAAATCTTCAAGTAGTAGGAAGAAAAATGAAATTTGAAGAATGTGTATGGATTATTACAAGATTTTTTAGGTGGACAAAACGCAAAAGACGAAGATTTGAAGAAAGTGTATCAGAATTCTTCAATTCTTTTATTTTTGTTTTTTTTTAAATGAAGGTTTTTGGGAGAGCAGAGAGATAAGCATAATTTTTTTAAGAGCGTATTTATGTCTAAAATGTTTGTCATGTTGGGTTATATTTTTTTAACAGTTAACTAATGGTGTTAACAGTCAAAGGGCCAAAACATCATTTTAAAGTAAAAAGGGCCAAAGTGTCATTTTAAAATGATTGAGAAGGCTTTTTTGGATTTTACCTTTTAAATGTATAACTATAAGATTTTGATAGTGTAGACGTATATCCTACAAGTCATTCAGATTGGTTGTACAGATACATTATAACTAGTTTGTATATTTAGCCTAATAAAAATATATTTTATCTACTAAGTTCTTACTATTACATATTGATGTTAACTTATAAAATAAGTTCATGGAATGAAAATGTCTTGTAAAAGGAATTACAAAAAGTTCTAATTATGAAACCTTTATGGTATCAAAGCATCATTCCTAAATTCATCCTAGTTGATGCTTTAGCAAGATTGGACATTCATATTTAATCTTTTTACTTGTGAAGTAAACAATTGGATTCATATATTGAAGTATGTAAATACTTGTAACTAACATGTGTTTTCTTGTTAAAAGAATAAATGTATTGAACATGACCCACCATGAGATTTTATTTGGTAGTTTACTAAATTACTAAAGCAAGGTGTAAATAATTCTTAGACTTGAAATCATTAGGTTATCTTATGTGGGGATTATTAGGGAAAAGGTATGCATTCAATCACAACGGAAATTTATAATTTTCCCTCAGATAAAATCAATAATTAGTTATTTATTGCAAAAAAAACCTCTAACTAAAAGAATAGATAATTATAATTTCTAAATTTTGCAGTCAAAATCACAAGATCCTAAGGCACAAAATTATATTCCTTTATACATCAAGCTTGAGTTGTAGCAAACCACAAGTTGTCTAATTGTACAGCCTCTAGCAATAACAATACAAATAATGATTATGAACAATTCCAATGCAAAATAAGGTTGCTTGTGCTTCCACAGCCTTATGCTAGTTAGACTTTCAAACTTCTCATTGCCCAAGGAGTAATGAGAAAAGGTCAACAAAGGGAAAGAGAATAAGCAAAATCTATACATAACGAACTATGCCTATTTCTAAGGTTTGTCATAAATACTCGAATTCTCTCCTTACTTACCTCTCAAGGTTTCAGATGTGTTGTAGTAGCCTCTCGTGTGTGGCTCAAGCATTATATTTATAGGCAATTGTGTTGATCCTAGTTTTAATAGGATTTGCATGACTTTTATGCTAATTGTAAAATTTTTTCTTAGCAAAATTGAACCATTCAATTAAGTCCAATTTGATTTCTCTAGTTTACATTCTCAATTATCATTCTCTAATATGTGTGACATATTAGCTGCTTAAGATATTGGCAATAAATATAAGCTATAATCTATGGTGAACTAGGATTAGATTTTTGAAATTCCTTTACACTTATCATCAATTCCCTAATTAATTAGTTCACATTTATAAGTCAAGATTGATATCTAGCAATACGTAATGACCACCTAAAATGTTAAAAAGAGTCATAGTGGTTTGACTCAATCCTTCACTGCACAGTCTTACCATGTAATTATTATCCCTTTATCATATAATACCTTAACAAAACATGAAGTATATATGGTGCAATGTTAACTCTATCTTGTCTTTCCCATTTTAGTACTTGAATCTAGTAATGAAACTCATCATTAGAGAGTGTACAAGCCTTTTATTGACATCTTTAGTTGCCTTAGCTAATGGTTTCCTTGAGTTAGTACATATCAAGTTGCACTGAGATATTCCCCTTATATGCAATCTGTGAAAGGCATGAGCAACATATTGATCCTATCTAGAAACTCAATCCTCGTCACACAATCATAGTCATGCATAGGGATCACCTCGATAGATCTCAAGCCTTTTACTAGCCAAGTTGCACTTCTACCTTGAATGCCAAGCCCATCATGCACACTTGCTCAGAGTTTACAGTCTTTATTTAGCCTGCTCTTTTCTCTACCTTTAGCTTAATCCTTTAATAGCACTATTTGACATGAAGATGTTTGATGCTCCAATATCAACCAAGGCCTCCACACGTTGGCTTACCACCATTAGGTTCATGAACATGAGCCCTTTACTTGGCCCTTCCTTTTCGCTTTCATTGACCCAATAACATTGAACCAAACTTCACTATTTCATTGCCTTGCTTATCATCCTTCCATGCGATGACAACAAATTTGGCCCCTTTTTTTGGTAGTCCCTTATAATGTGGCCCATCACATAGAAAATAGACTTGTGACTTCTTTTTTTTGTCCCTAGTAAACTTCCACTTTTCGTGTGTTGGTGGTTTCTTCTCACCATTACCCCTTTCTTTGGGCTACCGGTCTTTGTCCTCCTTACCTTTACCTTTGTTTAGAAAATGCATGCTTATCTAACTTACGAAACTCTACTAATGACTCAGCCACAACCATGGCTTATGTAAAGTCTTGCAGACCTCTATGTTTAAACTCTTATGTTGCCCTTCGTTTCAAGCCATCCATGAAAGAAAAGAAAACCTCAATCTTAGTAAACTCCTTTACCTACTTACACACCTCCCCCTTTAGGGTCAACCTCTTGAGCCTCATGTAAGTCTCATCTTTTCCGTATTTAAGAAAAAGCTACTAGCAAAACTCCCTTTGGAACTTCTCTTACATGCATATAATGGCTCTCACTAGCCTCTCATCATTCTTATACTGCCACTATTGTAATGCAATGTCCACCAAGTACATCAATGTTGGTAATCATGCACATTGAATCCTCCATGATACCAATGGCCTTAAAAGTACTACTCAAGGTTGGAAAGAAAGATGTCAACCCCTTTGGCATCCCTTTGACCTTGATATTCCTTAGGCTTTGGCACTTCTACTCGTGTGCTTAGCTGGACAAAGGGCACTCCATCACCTGTGGCCTTACAGGTACCAAAATCACTTTATAGCTTTAGTTGTTCATGCTTTAAGGGTTTGTTATGGCCTTTAATATATTATTCCTCTAGCTTAAGAAGTTGAAACTCTCATTTAAGGCTTATTGTATCTCTTTTTTAAGCTTCTTATCCTTTAAGTTAAGCCTATCAAACCCTCCATCAAATTCTTATATTATCCTTCATTTTACCTATTGTGACCTTAACCTTGGCAAAATGACCATCAAATGCGAATAGAATTTCCCTTGAACTTGACTTACTCCTTTTCCCAACCTTTTAGGCCTTTCTTGTGTTTTGGCATGGAATTGGTATGGTTTGAAACACTAGCCATCGCTCTTTATCTCCTTTCTTGGCTCTAATACCAATTGTAATGGGTTGGAATTTTAAGTAACATAAACACAAGCAAAAACACCAAGTGTTATCCTACAAAGCAACATATAGAGAAAATAAAGAGAGTATAGTATTGTTTTATTGAGTGTTTCATCCATCTATAACAATGGGGTTTACATGGACAACATCTTCCATTTTATGTATAGGAAGGGCTTAAAAAATAAAGTCCCCCCCCTTTAACGACTAATTGGTGGTGTCTAACAATTGGAAATTCAAACTACATTAGGAGGCGTTGGCAACACTGTGCTATCGAATTTGCCCTTGGTTATTTGTTGTCTAAGTTGGGCTAGCCTACTGGCCTGTTTGCCTAATGCTTAGGGGTTAATTTGCCTTTGGCTTATCATGGGAGTTTCCAACTAGGTTTAGCTCACTAATGCACCTCGAAGCCCTCCTTATGCTTCTTGAATTCACGACTTACGATGTTTATATCAAGATTCAATATAAAGTTAGATCAAATTGAGATATAATAAAACTTTGATCCCAATATCTAAATATTTTAAGACTTCATCGTTATCACTTTTAGTACCCGACTCGAGTCCTTATTATATTTATTGTCAATTTCAGGTATTTATAGAGCACTCAGTACCCGTATAGGATCTGATTATAGTTATATTATATGTAATATTATAATTATATTATATGTAATATTACAAAATGTTGTAATTACAGTGATTTGAATATGTGCTCTTTTTACATTTTTTACAACCTTAACCATCTCAATCATTTTCCTCTTTTGTAAATTACTAAAAGCAAAATTAATTTATATTAATTGGAACTATGATGAAAACTTAAATATATAAAATTTTTATATTAGTTGAATTTGTAAACTAACCAATATAAAATTAATTTATATTACTGGAACTATGATTAAATATCTAAATTTTTATATTAGTTGAACTTGCACGCTAACAAATGTAAAATTAATTTATATTACTTGAACTATGATGAAATCTTAAATATATAAAATTTTTATATTAGTTGAACTTGTAAACTAACAAATGTAAGATTAATTTGCATTGCATGAACTATGATGCAATCTTAAATATATAAAATATTTATATTAGTTGAACTTATAAACTAGCAAATGTAAAATTAATATATATTGCTTGAACTATGATGCAATCTTAAATATATAAAATTTTTATATTAGTTGAACTTGTAAACTAATAAATGTAAAATTAATTTATATTACTTGAACTATGATGCAAACTTAAATATATAAAATTTTTATATTAATTGAACTACTTTATATTATTTGAACTATGATGCAAACTTAATAACATATCATTGTTTTGTTTAATAAACATTTTAACTTTTTGGAAGCAACATATAATAACTTTCCTTATTTGTGTTTAATTTTTCTTAAAGTAACTTTAATTATCTTTTCAACTAATTTAATTTCATTTTGTATCTTATATTTATTTCCTTCTCACTTATGACTTATCTACCATATATAAATAAAGACTAGATAATCTTAGAAGATATGAAAATTTTACATTATATCTATTTTTTAATTTTTCATTTAAGATAACATACGATAACACTAAAATATATATATGATAACATAATGCACTAAAGACAAGATAATACCTTATTTTTCTTAAAAAAAAGGATAATATCCTATTTTCTCAAAACGATGTCGTTTCACTCCTCCTACCCCTAAGAATAAAATCATTGTTTGCCTCACTTTCTTCCAAGCTTTAACTCCCTAGCAATTGTCCTCCAAACAAACAACATTCTTCCTCTTTAGCCGTACTCCTTTTCTTCAACTAATTCAACCACTAATTTCCTTTTTCTTCCCTCTCTCTCAACTAACATTTTTCTATTTCTTGGGTTGTATGGTTCTCGCTCTCTTAATCAACCCTCTTACCTTCATTTTTACTGGTGTTAACTTAAGAGGTAATAGTGGTGGGTGGCAAACAAGGCTAGAGTATATTAGCGATATAGCTTTCCCTTAGTCGACAAACCTAGTGTTGGTGTGGGGAAGGAAGGCTTAGCTCATTTACCTACGAGATTCAAAGACTCAGGGTTACAGAATCTGAAGTTTGTCATTTCTAGGTTTTGGCTTTTGAGATTAATAAGGAAGCAAGGTAAAGATGCCCTTGACTTTGTTTTATTTTGCAGGGGCTGTGTAGTAATTTGTTCATACAATATTTTGGCTTGTAAAAATGATTGAATTCTTTGTAAGTAAGTTACAGGGCTTTGTGTTCTAAAGATTGATTTTAAATGCCATAAGAAACTACTGTTTTTTTTTTTTGAAATATAGGCTTTAATCTTTTTATATAGTATACATGTGGATACAAATAAAAATTCATGTTTTTGGATATAAATCATTACAACATTTTTGACTATTAAATATTCACTTCAAGTAAATGCTTGGGAACTATACATGTCTTTGTTAAAAAATGGAGGCATAAGTTTTGACTGTAGGCTACTCTTCTTTAAAGAAAGAGAAAAATAGAGCACCACTGTGTGGTAGCACACTAATTGTAGATTACAAACTTTAAGCGGCGAAAGATCGTTAGCTATATCCAAGGATTACTAGAAAATATCAAGGTTGGAACAGCTTAGGATAGAGCTGCTTGGTTATGCATGCTTTAAGTGCATTGTCAATGCATAGTTGTTTACCTCAAAGGTTTTTAGCTGAATGCCGTAGGAAATTACAAACATTAAGATTATTAACGATTAAGATTGTTTGTATATCATTCATTCACTGAATGCATGTGCTTTCTTATTTCAAAAAAATAAAACTTAGGAGGTAATAGGGGAATAAACATGCTTTTTTTATAAGATGCTCATAGAAATAGCATCATATGCCAACTTCCTTATAACCTTTGTTTGATTCAAGAATGTTTAACATCTGTTTTTGGCATGTGGTTAAATGTATCAAATGTGATAAATTTATTTCCTATTATTGATGAATGCAATACAATCTTCTTGGTTTAGGGATTGGATGTTCTTGTACATAGAGGTATATATGTGAATATCTTACTGTTGGCTTCTGTATTTGCCTTAGCCTTTAATTCTTGTTACATTATTTTTAAAGCTTTTTCACTTGTATGTATAATTTAATGTACATTGGTTCAAGTCAAATGTACTTCTCATTAATAACTGTTTTTTTTTTTACAATGTATAGATTTTTTGAAGAATGTCGACAATTGAAAAAGAAGGTGAGAATTATGATGGTCAAAATCATAAGAATGTAGACAATTTATTTTTGATGGGTGCAAACTTATCTTGTTCGAGAAACTCACCTATGATGATGGAAACTCATAATGCATCATCTTCTATGCCTAGTTCAACTAAACCTTTGTTAGTTGCTACTGCTCCAAGTGTAGGGATGCAAAATGATGGAAAAGTTCAAATTCAAAATTTTACCTTTGATCCAAACATTTCAAGACATAAGTTGGCTTATGCTATAGCCTTACAAGAGTATCCCCTTAGTATTGTTGAACATGTTGGTTTTAGAAAGTATAGTAGTAGTCTTCAACCTCTTGTTAAGTTTCTTTCTCGCAATACAATTAAAGGGGATATTATCAAGGTTTATAACATGCAGAAGACCAAGTTACAAGGTATATTTGGGAATTTAAAAAGTAGAATAGCAATTATGATAGATATGTGGATTTCAAATCAAAAGAAAGGTTACATGTCTGTCACTGCTTATTTTATTAATGGTTATTGGTTGTTGCAAAGTCGTATCTTGAGGTAAATAATATTTATTTTTAATTATATAATATGTGGTATAAAATTCATTAATGTTTTTATGAGCATACTTTTAACGGATATTTATTTTTTAAATATGTAGGCTTATTTCTGTGCCTACACCTCACTCCATGGATGTTCTTGCACAAAAGCTATTGGATGCCTTGACTCAGTGGAATATAAAGAGTAAAATCTCTACTATAACTATGGATAATTGCAACTCTAATGATGTAATGATTTCCATTGTAGTTGATAAGCTGTGTTCTAAGCCTTTATTTGATGGGAAAATCCTTCACATGAGATGTTGTGCACATATTTTAAATTTGATTGTGAAAGATGGATTACTAGTGAGTGATGAAGTCATTGAAAATATTCATAATAGTGTAATTTTTTGGACAACTAGTTCCTCTGGAGTGTCAAAGTTTGAAGATGTAGTTCGTTAGTCAAAAGTGTCATATTCTAAAAAGTTAAGTCTTACTTGTAAAACTAGGTGGAATTCTACTTACTACTTCACTTTCCTTTGTAGTACAAATATCTTTTTCCTAAGTTGAAACTTAGAGATAAATATTATGTTTCTGTGCCTAGTGAGGAAGAATGGGAAAAGGCAAAAAATATTGTTGAAAAGTTGGAGTTGTTTTATAATGCCATTGTATTATTTTTTTGGACAAAGTATCTTGTTGTGAAGTGTTATTTTGTTCAACTATGTGAGCTTCAAAGTTTAATAGCAAATTGGATATGCTATGATGATGTTGCAATTAACGCAATGGCAAAAAAAAAAAAATTTGACTAGCGTGATAAGCATTGGAAAGTTATTCATGTTGTGTTAACAATTGTAGTTATATTGAATCCTATGTGTAAAATGAAAGTAGTGGAGTTTTATTTTTCTAAGGTTTATGGAAATGATGCAACTTATGAGATTGAACAAGTTAAGAGAACTTTTTATGATTTATTTCTTAAATATCAGTCTAGATCAGGTAAATCAAAGTCACATTCTTTTAATACTTTAGTTTAGTAATCACCATCTATTCAGGCATTAAGTCAAAGGAAATTACTTTCCAAGTTTGTTGCATTTATGTGTCCTTTTTCTAGTGATAGGAATGTGAAATCAAAATTGGATCATTATTTAAATAAGGCATTTGCGCCATGGGTTGAATCTGTTGATATTTTGAATTGGGGGATAAATGGGCTTAAGTGTCCCACTTTGCAAATGATGGCCAAAGATTTTCTTACTGTTATTATTTCTGTGATTGCATTTGAGTTAGCATTTAGTATTAGTGGGAGAGTGGTGAGTAAACATTGAAGCAAGCTTCATCCAAAAACTTTGGAGGCATTAATTTGCACCCAAAATTCATTGAGGAATGAAATTGGAGGAAAAGAATATACCCGTGATTTTTTCATTTGTTTTATAAAATATTTATTATATTTCAATTTACATAATTTTTCATCATTTTAATTTGTATAAGATCTTCAAATGGAGTTGAACTTTGCACAAGTGATATTGAGGAAGAAGAGGAATTCAAATGAAATTTATGATATTTTCATTTAGTTGTATCTTACATTTAATATGATGTTTGATGCTACACTTGTAGTACTTTTATGTTGTATTGTTGTTGATTTTAATTTGGAATAGTTTTTAATTGCTAGTTAATTATATATGAATCAATGTAGAACATTTTTTAATTCAGATTTTAGGTTTGGGGTTTGGGTTATTACACGAGTATTCAAATACTAAAAATTTGCTTCGAATAATCGAATAATTAATGGATTTGGATCATTAACGAGTAGTGTTCTACTAATAGGGTTTGGTTTGGGCTATTTTTTTTTTATTTTTTTGGGTTTTTATAGGGTTTGGGTATTTTAGTATTTAAATCGTTTCGAGGTCGGTTACTTCAAAAATAACGGGTACCCTATCCATTTACATTTTTATCATTTGAGATATAAAAATCTTGAAATTAAATCAAATTCATCTTTCTGTGTAATAAAGCATATGACATTTGTTTATTTATTTAGTAGAGTAAACTCTTTATGCTCAAATCCCCAACATGTCATACATCATAAGATCACTTGCTCCTGTAAGAGGAGAATGAAAAGTAGAATAAATGTATGTGATTGAAACACTTAAGTTTGCCATAAAATCAGCCAGGGAATTACCTTCTTATTAGATACACTTTGTGACGACCTTCCATTCCCATTCCATCAAGTTACATATTGTATTGATCATATCAGAATTTCGACATGGGTGTGAACCAAAAGAAATAATTGCTCAAACTACTGGCAAACTGTCTTCTTGTATAATGAGTCTTCTAAAACCCAACTCCCATGGAAGCAGTAAACCTTTATATACTCCCTAAAGCTTAGCTCTATATGTTGTACAAGTCCCTAATTGCATCGAAAAACCACCAAGCCTGCCACTTGAGGCATTACGCAAGGTCCCACTAATAGTGGCTTGTCCAAGAGACATTCTATAAGCTCCATCTGAATGTAACGCAATCAGGGGCGGAGCGTCCCTTTGTAATGAGGCGGCCATGGCTCCCTCAAAATTTTGAAATTTTTTTATATATTATATATTTTTAATAATTTTTAAATAATTTTTTATTAAATAATGAATATAATTAAAATAATAATAAAATGACCTTACAAACTCCATTCAATTTTACTCAAATTCTTAAATTTTTTTTTGAAGTTTCTCCACCCATCTTTCCCTCTTTTCTTTTCTATCCTTGTATTATTAAATTATAAAAAGGTAAAATTTTTATTTAATTTTTTCTATTTATATTATTATTATTTATTTATTTCAATTATATTCTATTTACTCATATATTTTAAGTTTTTATAGATTTTCTTTTTTAAATTTCTACAAATCATCAACCATATTCTTTTTTTTTTGTTACATAGGTTATATCTCTTATCATGATTTTTTTCCTATTATGTGGATTTTAATTTTTAAAAATTAAAAAATTATTGTATATGTAGTTCTCAAATATAAGTTCTAGTGTTGCATTATTGGTTGTTGTTTAAAATTTCACTAATATATTATTTTTTATTAATCCTAATTATATAAGAAAAAATTATCTTGAGTATATGTTTTTAATATGCTTTACATTTTATATTTAGTTGAAAAGAAATTATCTTAAGTATAAGAATAAATTATTAATTCTGTATATCGTATTTAACTATTTATATTTTAGGCATTATAGTTTAATATTTAGTATTATAAACTTAAATATAATAAAATAAAAATAATTGATGTTGACTACATTAATTTTATAGTCAATTATATTGAGAAAGACAAAGATTTCGAAACAAAATGGATGATAAGTTTTTTATAAATAATTTTATTATTTATATTAAAAAAGATATTACCATCGTTGAACAAAACTTTCCTAAACTACTATTATAAGTTTTTTTCTTTTGATTTACATATTATATAAAATTATTATCTATTATAAGTTTTTTGATTATTAATGGTTAAATTCAATATATTAGTTTTAAAAATTTTTAATTTTTATTCTTCTTAATCTTTGGTCAGCCCAATAAAAATTGATTAGCTTCACTCCTTAACACAATCCAGTTATCACTTCGAGGAGACCAACTTATATGAATTTCTTGGCATCTGACAGCAGCAGAAGAAGTGCCTCCTTAATTAACCATGTTGGCATTATGAATAGTAGAGGCAAAACTCTTAATCAAATTCAAACAACCAACTGCAAGAAGCATTTTACCTTCAAACACTAATGCATTCCTCCTTTTGCACAAAAACCAGCAATTTTTGTTTTGTTTAGAAATTAAAAAGGGTTGGCACTTAGTGTATAAATAAACATAAGATTAAGAATCTATCTCAACTTAAATATAGAAGTTAGATTATTGTCTGTATAGATGTCCTAATAAGTTTAAGTTCATTAATTCGACTCATATTTCAACAACTCGAAATTATTTCATTAAAATAAAAAAAGTTATTAAAATTTAAAACTTTAAAAATGTAAAACATATTAAAAAAATAAAAAAAATCTTAATGTAACCCATTCTTAAAGCAACAAATATCACCCCACAAACAAAAAGAAAAAAAAAGGTAAAATAAAGAAAAAAAAAAGAATGTAAAAGATAAAATTTGGAAGGCAAAGCCATAAAGCTAACATACAAAATTATGGAAAAAAAAAAGAGAGGGGAGAATAAAAACAAAAAAGGAAGTGAAGAAGAACCATCTCACATGCCAAATAATCCGTACTTTGAACACATCTTTCCTTTGTGCTTCTGCCAACAATGACTGGATTGCTTGAATTTTAAGGCTGGCATATGAAGAAAAAAATACACATGATTCCACCTTTTTCTTTTTATAATATATTTTTATTATAATTACTCTCCCACCCGAAATTAAAACCCAAAATTGTCAAGGCTGGCATCGGCATATGAAGGCTGCAGGTTGCTTTTAATTTTCTTCCTCCCTTTTTATTATATTAAAAATAATCACAGTTTGTTATGTTCCACATATATTCATTGTTATTTATGTAGAGAAATAATATTACTCACGTGAATTACATCATTAAAAGGTTAAAAGATTAATGATAGCTATGTTTAACTCCAAGGCATATCAATCATACGAAAGGGGAGTTTACCTTACTATTTATTAGTTATTAACTACTATTTATATGTGGTACGTACTTTAATCAAGCAAAGGAAGTTTCATTTTACTTTATAATGATAATTATCATTTTCTTTTAGGAAGAGGGCACTTCTTTGCTTCCATCATATTTATCCAACAATCATAATCTAATTCTAATTGGAGTAGAACACGTTTTTGATGAACATAAATTTTTGGGATTACATTTATGTATGAGGTTTAATTTATTTGTGAATTCAAAATTATATATTTATGTATGACATTGAATTTATTCTCATTAAATCCTTTGCAATTTTATTTACAATTTAAGGTTTTTCTTTTTCAAAAAAGAGAAAATATTGAAGTTCCCATTTAATTTAATTTGAAATAAATTTTAGTGATTGCTGAAAAACAAAAAATTGACATTTTATTCATTATTAGGGGATTCAGAGGAATGAAACGTACAAGTATGTTTAAGTTTTTATGTAGGTCACTTGTTGCCTATTGCATTAAAGAATATAATCTTTTGAAAAGAAATATTTAGATTTGACTGAATATAACAGAAGAAACAAAACTTATGAAATTTTTTTAAATTTATAGTTCAGAAGTTCTTTTACGTATTATACCTTCAAATTTAAATATTTGAACTATATCATGATGTATATTTGAAAGTTTAGATGGGCAATCCTATTTTTTGTTTTAGTTTGGATACCAAATTATATATTATAATGTAAGTGAGGTACCATTTATATATATATATATATATATATATATATATATATATATATAAAACTCATGTAGATAATAAGAATGGCGAATGCTTTGGACATATCATCACATGGGTGGGCTCTAAAATGATTAAGGAGAACATGGAAACATTTGCTTTTGTTGCTGTGAGAAACCCTTCTCAGTACAACTCCCCAACTTAATTAGTTTTTATTATAAAAAAAAGAATTTTATTCTAAATATTTTATTTTTTTAATTTGAAATTTTTAATTGAAGGAAGGAGAGATTCACAATAAGTTATTTCAGTATAGATTGTATACACTTACTTACCATCAAATTAAATGCTCAAATGCAATGTATTGTCCTTCTTATAATTTGATAAAATGAGTAAAGTAAATAAACAAATTTCTTAAAATAGCTCTTAACTAATCATAACTAATGCTTCTAACCATCCATTAATTGAATCCTTTAATGTATAATTAAGTATGTAAATTTTTTGTCGATAAGGCTTTATTAATGGTAAGGAGTAGCAATTTGAATTCATTAACGCATCAAATCTCATTATGCATAAATTTGGTTCAACTCTATGTTGATTTATTAATTTCATTAACCCTTTAAAGTATAATTAAGTATATATTGTATTTTCTTATAAATTTATTGTTATTTCTTTACTAAAGGAAAACATATTATTTGTTCGTCTATTCCTAAGTAATATTTTAACCAACTAAACATTTTAATCATACTATATAAAAATAGATTATAAAATAATTATTCTTATCTTATTTTATTCTCACAAACGAAATAGGTACTTGATTCCATTTTCTTTTAATCAACCAATAAAATGTGCTGCTAAAATTTTTTTATTTATAATAAAGTGGCATAATGTGCAAGGCATTGGAAGAGGACCTCCCTGTTTGATTATAAAGTTTACCTAACTATCACAAAGGAAGAACACCTGAACTTGGTTCTTGTTCAAGCATCCAATTCACTGTTGACTTGGATTCCTCAGTCCAAATGGCATGGGAACTGATTGCATTCCCCAGCTCTGACTTGAATTTGGTTTTCTGTTATGATTACATTCCTGAGTCCTGACCAAGGAATTCAGTTCAGGACTGTAGGTTTATGTTATTTTCAGTTCAGAGTTGTCCTAGAACAAGGAATAGGTGCACCTCTAAGTCTAAAAAGTCCTATTCCAAGCAAAGGATCTCTAATATTACCACAGGAACTTCCCTGGGGAAAAGAAGGGATTGCATTGCAAACCAGAAACAGAGTTCCCATATGCCATGGAAAGTCAAATTATTTATAGAAAAGATAGCAGGAGCGAGATGGTTGGGATTTCACAAAAGCATGATTTACCAATCAGAAACACATATCCAGTTGCAGCTTGCTTTGTAACAGTACATATTAAGGCTGTTCATATACGTCAAACCCAGAAATTTTGATGGCCTTGAGAGAGAGAGTTTCATCAGAACCAACCGGTCATCTTCAAATCAGAACCTCCACTCCATACGGAAGTTTATATCCAGAATTGGATCAGAGCAGCCTCTGCTTTTACTAGGCGCAAATGACCCTGGTTTTTTATCTATGACTGTTTATTACCCTTGCTCTCAAACTCTGATCTGTCTTTTGTTTTTGCCCCAAGGAACTCTCTGTTCCAGTAGAAAGGGGAAATAAAAAGGTAACCGGAACAACCGCTTTATTTAAAACAAACCTAACTCAAGAATCATCAGAGATGCTTTCCTCTCAGCTCAAGTTTCCATGTGTGAAAAGCTCTCAAACTTACCCACCTCTTATAAATTGAATTCAGCTCTGCAAATCCACCTCAATCAACCCCATCATCAGTAATGGCTTCTCTGCTGCAACTCTTTTCTCTTTTCTTTCCATGTCTTCTCATCTCTACAGCTTCATCAAGTCAAATCCCAAAGGTATGCAAATGAATCGTTTTTAATCGAATTTCCAAGTATTTGTTTGGTAGCTGGCAGTTGGATTTCCCTTGGTCCACTACCATAATGCTGTAACATCAAGAGCAGCAATAGGGGTGATTGAAATGATTAGAAACAATCCCAGTGAAATGCTTTTATTTTTTTCTTCTTCTTGGCAGCGTTATATCGTATATATGGGAAGTTCATCTGAAGTGAATGATGAAGCTGCAGAGTCAGATCATCTGCAACTACTGTCCACAGTTATTCCAGGGTTGTTGTTCTGTCTTATCACCAGCTTTCCTTACTGGGATTTGTAGCAGTTATAAAAATATGTAGTTAATTATCTCTCTGATCCATTTCCAGGCAGGACAGCGGAAGAATATCCCTCATACATCATTACAATCATGCCTTGAGAGGATTCTCTGCAATGCTTACAGAAAATGAAGCATCTGAGTTGTCTGGTAAGTCCCCCTGGCCTTAGGCCATTGGCCCGTCGCTTATCTATATACCTGTCCCTAGACCTTTTGTTATTATTACAGAGTACCCAAGTTTGAACGCTTTTTGCCTTTGCCCCATCTTGGGAAAGCAGGCCACGATGGGGTTGTCTCTGTGTTCCCTGATTCGGTTCTTCAACTCCACACAACTCGTTCTTGGGATTTCTTGGAGGGACAATCAAGGCCAAGGTTCAGCCATGGATCATACCAGCATAAGTCAAGTTATGATGTCATAATTGGGATGATAGATGGAGGTACCTTACCTTAATCATAACTTGTAAATTACTGCTCTGTACTCTCTTCTGTTTTGTTTTATGGTGGCCATTGAATTCATGAGTTACTAGTGTCTCAAACTCATAACTATGATATAAATCATATTAAATAGACATCAATGCAGTTATCACCGCAAAAGTTGAAATACAGATAACTAGCTAGCTAGGGCTCCATGCAGTAGTTGTTGACCAAATGCCTTTTATAGGCATATTCATTGTTTTTATTTGTTTTTTATTTTTTAAAAAAACTTAAACTCTAAAACCATGTAAATGCAAATTGCCAAAAGGAAAATTTAATATATTATTTACTATTAAAGTTGGATTCTAAGCGACCAAAAACAGTTCTTTTTTTGTTTCTTACTTTTTCGTTTATTAAAGAAGAAAAAGAAAAGAGAAGAAAAGGAAAGGAAAAGAAGAAAAAATGAGTATTTTTTTCATTTTAATTTTTTTATTTGTTCTAAATTACTCTATAATGGGTAAAATCATATATGAAATTTTAAATTAAAAGCCTATCAATCAGCAATAATTTTATCATAATAGACAATAAAGCGTATAATTAATGCTAATTAATTGCAATGTAAATGTTAAAATTAGTTTTATTTTTTAACAATAATTTAAATGTTAAAATTGATTTTCAATTTATTTTCTTCTAAATAAAATAATTATTTTATTTGTTATATGGTAGATGTAATATGCTTATATATTTATTTAAATAGGTTATATGTTTTATTAACAAAATTTAGGTCATACTATTATTTTTATAATTTTTAAAAAAGAAATGAAAGTGGAAAATGTCTAACATAAAAATAATATGCTTGATTACATAAAATAAAATAAGGTTAAATATTACAATATTTGAAAAGTGATATGATTCATAAAATTATATGCATTTTTAACTTTATTTTTATTAAATATAATGTTTTGAGGATGGGGATTTGAAACCAGCTTTTGATAAGGAGATGCATACACTTATCATTAAACAAAATACTTAAGTTCTAATTTCATATTTCACCTTATAATCCATTCTATTAATTATACATAAAAGTAAATTTTAAGAGACTTAACTGATTATATCAACAATAACATAATTAAAATAAATAAAAAATAAATAAATTAACATAATGTTAATTATTAATATATATAAGTAGAAATAGTTTTTAAAATAAAAAATATTTTAATTATTTTATAATTAATCATAATTTTTTTATGTTTTAAAAATAAAAATGAGCTAATAAAAAGGCAAATATCTCCCTTTTTATTATTATTTTATAATTTAAATCAGACCCTTTTTTTTTTTATTGTGTTCATTGATTGGAGAGAAAGTTGGTTTATTTTTATGTGGGACTTGGAAGACAAACTATGGATATAGAGCAATCCCCAAAAGGATTGTAATGCATTGCATGGGAATTTTTAGCACTTTTGTATAAAATGACAAAAGCATTTTTGGTGGTTAAAGTGTTCATGTGATGATAATGCTGCGTTGGTCCAATGGTAGACATGCTTATCCCTAGGATGGGATGTTTCACATATGGCCAAACGCCAGACAAAAAAGAAAAAAGGGATGGAGATTTTCATAGGAGTCTAGGAGTGGGTCTCTACCCTCCAATCATCATCATTTCTGAAGAGACCACTCTCATTTAACTTATTGTATCAACCACACAATCATCATCAACACCACAAATCTGACACCAAGCCTTCTCTTTCTGATTTGCTCTTCTTGTGAGTGAGTGATAAATACTGAATCCTTGTGATATGGACTCAAATTTGATGCTTTTAGAATTCAGATTGCTAAATCCAAGGAAAAAGTTGATTAATAAAAGTAGTACAAAGTAAAGAAATTAAAGGACACAAAGGATGTGGTTCAATAATTTTGTATTAAAGATTTGATTTTACAATGTGGTTTAACTCCCTTAAACCTTGACTCCTTGATCTCTTATTATGAGGTTAGTATGTCTAATTGTTTACCATTTTCCTTAATGGTAGTACTTTCTCTTCTTTCTAGGGATTTGGCCTGAGTCTCCAAGTTTCAGAGATGAAGGAATGGGAGAAATACCTACAAGATGGAAAGGAGTTTGCATGGAGGGACCTGACTTCAAAAAGTCTAATTGTAACAGGTGAGCTACAAATGTTTTCAGCCGGTCAATATAACAAAAGGAATTGCAATAATATATATATATATATATATATGTATATAAGGTAGTTTTAAACAATGTGTATATGATATTTTGAATTATTTGTAATTGTAGGAAGTTGATTGGAGCAAGGTACTACAGTGTCCCGCACACATCCAATGGCAACATGACCACACAAATGAGAGTTGACAAGTCGCCAAGGGATACTGTAGGGCATGGGACACACACTGCATCCACTGCAGCTGGTGCACAAGTCGACAATGCTAGTTACAATGGCTTGGCTCAAGGGACTGCCAGAGGTGGTTCCCCCAATGCCAGGATTGCAATGTATAAGGCATGTTCCGAAGATGGTTGTCCTGGTTCCACCACATTGAAGGCAATCGATGATGCAATTAAGGACGGTGTTGACATTATATCCATTTCTATTGGGATGAGCTCTCTGTTTCAATCTGATTACCTGAAAGACCCCATTGCTCTTGGAGCATTCCATGCGGAGCAGATGGGGGTCATGGTTGTCTGTTCAGGAGGCAATGAAGGGCCTGATCCTTTCACTGTTATTAATGCAGCACCATGGATTTTTACCGTCACAGCTTCTAATATTGATAGGGATTTCCAATCTACAGTGCTTCTAGGAAATGGAAGAACCTTTCAAGTAAGATATATATATATATATATATATAGTTTTATTAAGAAAGGTTAACTAATTATATTTATATTTTGCTTCTCATTATATATAAGAATTCATCAGTTTTCATGCTCCTGTGTTGAAAGGGGTCTGCCATCAATTTCTCAAACCTCACGCGCTCAGAGACTTATCCTCTTGCATATGGAAAGGACATTGCTGCTAAGTTTAGCCCAATTTCAGAGGCAAGGTACTTTGATACCATTATATAGTAAAGTTGACTATAACAAAATATGTATTGTCTTACTGTAACAGCAATATTGATGATAATACTGATTAACACATTGTTAACAAGTTTTATAGCTAGTCGTAATTGTTAAGATCAATCCTTTCTATATTGATTGCAGGAGTTGCTATCCTGGATCTTTAGATCCGGAAAAGGTTAAGGGCAAGGTCATTGTTTGTGTTGACAGTTTCCCAACTGTATCAAGAGAAATCAAGAAATTAGTAGCGGAAGATGCACAAGCCAAAGGATTGATCTTGATCAATGAGAATGGAAAAGGTGCTCCTTTTGATTCAGGGGCATTTCCATTCACCGAAGTTGGAAGTGCTACAGGATACAAGATCCTTAAGTACATCAATTCTAACAAGTAAGAGCATGCATTACTCCTCAAAAACACACCAAAAACTCTATATACAATTTATTACTTGCTTTAACACTTGCACCATTCCCAGCTTAACCTTTTGGGAGTTGTAAACATAATGAAAACATTTTTAAGTAGCATCCTTTTGATCATAATCTTGTTCTCATCTCTTCCTTAATTTGAAATACTTGATTTAAATGAAAGAGACAACTTTCAAAATTGCTTATGCAAGCCTTTTTGTATCATCCTTTTTTTTCCAGTAAAATTGAATATGCCTTGACGAAAGGCATGCTGATGCTAAGTTCTCCTTTGTTTTTTTAATATGGAAGAAATCCAACTGCAACCATCCTTCCTACAGCTGATGTCCCAAGTTATAGACCAGCACCGGTGGTGGCATATTTTTCATCGAGAGGTCCTAGTGTACTAGCAGAAAACATTCTCAAGGTCATTCTCTATCCCATAAACCTTACACAATTAGAAATTAATTAGTTCGTGAAGATCTAGCATGTGCTAATGCTTTCTTTCAAGTTTCTTAATGTTGGATTTACCCTTCAGCCTGATATACTGGCTCCAGGAGTCGCCATTTTAGCTGCGGTGATTCCAAAATTTGTACAAGGGAATGCCTTGACTGGTAAGAAGCTCCTGGAATATGCCATAAAATCTGGAACATCAATGGCCTGTCCACATGTTACAGGGGCTTCTGCATTTATTAAATCAGTGCATCCTAAATGGACGGCTTCCATGATCAGATCGGCGCTCATGACAACTGGTAAAGTTGACATTGTTAAGCTCTAATAACATATAAGATCAGTGAATTTATAAATATGTTGCTTCTTAATTTTACTAGCATTACTTTAGAGAAATCTCATTTCCCTAGAAGTTGCATGCATGAATATCAGGTATTTACATTGGTTCCTTATTATTCTTTATTTTTTTTCCCATATGCAGCAACTGTGTATGATAACATGGGGAAACCATTAACGAATAGTTCAGGTTCCTTCGCCATGCCACATGAAACGGGGGTTGGAGAAATAAGCCCACTTAAAGCCCTTAATCCGGGATTGGTCTTTGAAACCACGAGTGAAGATTATCTTAAATTTCTTTGTTTTAGTGGCTCCTCAGAGAAAACAATCCGATCCATGGCCAAGACAAACTTCAAATGTCCAAGAAATTCGTCTGACAATCTTATTTCCAGTATCAACTATCCATCAATCTCTATAAGTAGACTAGACAAAACTAGGGGTTTCCGAACTATTACAAGAAGTGTAACAAACGTTGGACTCCCAAATGTCACATATACTGCGACTGTGCAGGCTCCTTTGGGATTGAAAGTGAAAGTTTTGCCTAAAAAGATTACTTTCGTTGAGAATGTAAGAAGGGTTCCTTTCAGAGTGTCATTCGATGGCAGGGGAGCTTCTACTGGCTATAATTTTGGGTCTCTAACATGGTCTGGTGGTCCATATTCTGTGCGTGTGGTGTTTGCAGTAAATGTCAAGTGATAGAAGGCTTTTGTAAGAAATAGGAAACTAGTTATGCTATTCAAAAGGGAGATTGTTTTGTGAAAAACATTCATTGAATACTTATTGTTGTTTTATAGTAATGTTATTTTTTATTAATTAATCAATGACTCCTGGTACAATAAAACAAGAATATGGTGTCATCCATTTTTTATCCGGTTTACAGAACTTGATATTATGGACCCATACTTCCACCTTAAAAAATATATTGAAAGAAGATTTTTGTTCATAAACCCAGGACTCATCTCATTTTTTTTTATATGAGATTTATGATATTCTCTCTCACTCAATTGTGCACTGATGCTTGCAACCATAGAGGAGAGAAACTACCTGATCTGAGTCTACCTTGACCTTGGTATTATTCATGGGAGTCTCACATTATTAAAGAGTTGAGTAGACTCTAATGCCAATCTAATTTGAGTCTTGAACATTGGACGACAGTGAAACATATATTGAAATATCTGAATTGAACTAAGTATCATTATTTAGTGTTTCATGTAAGATATGTGTATAATTGATTTTAAATACAAGTGAGAGATTGTTAGCATATACTCTTAAAAGCCATTGTTATTACTTATTTATTAATAAATAAATTGTTGCATCAATTATTGATTTCATATATTATAATTTAATAGATATTTTGTTTCTTTATGATATAATAAATTATTTAGTAACATTGTAGAAAAATTATATTAATAATTGATGAACTATTGATTTACCAAAATTGTTCAACTCTAAATGTGAAAAACTTGTTATGCACCTATCAAAAAGGATAAAATATTTTGATAATTAAATTGGATTAGTAAAAGAGTTACGTAAAATGTTTAGGACAACTCAAAAATGTTTTAATTCATAATAAAATTTAATTCTAATCCTAATAAGATTAAAAATAGATAAATTATTAATTTTGATTAGTAATACTTACTATATATGAAAGAGATTTCCATATATTTATATATAGATGGCCACCCAAAAATTTGAAATTGGTAAAATTCGATTGTTGAAAATTGCTAATCTCAAATACCTCCTACGATGAACAGTATGAATGAGACATGCCTTTAAATTTTATTCATATTGATGAATATATGTGGATGATCATTGACTTAGGCCCAATATGATTATGCTATAGTTGAATGTGTATTTTTAGAATTTTTTAAATAGGGTTTACATGTCCTACCTTATCTTTGTATCTCGGTTTGTAAAATTTTTTCCTCATCTTACTTCCCTCGAATGTAACTTGAGGTTTCTACATTCCAATGTAATTAGAATTAAGATAGATTAGGAATTGCATTTTGGAAAAATTGACGATGGAGATCCGAGGCACCCAGGAGGACAAAGAGATTACAAGAAAATTTTAAAGATTCTTATTTGTAATCCCCTAGGTTTGACCAAGCTAGTTTCCCTTGATGGCTCAAGAAAATTATTATAGTTAAAAGTCCATAATCATCCGAAGTAGTTTGCATATGATAGATTTATTTATGCAATTTAATAAATGCTATACAATGCAAAGTAATATGCACGTGATAGATTTATTTTATTGGATTTAATAAATACTATGCATGTAAAGATGAGACCATAATAAAATCGAAAACAAAATCCTTCATTATATATTGAGTCACATGTCATGCATGACCAAGTTACCTTCCACCATATAGCTAGATAATCTGGCTACGCTTTTAATCAAAGGCTTGTTGAGCACACTCAAGGTCATACTTTAACACTAGTATGTTTGAGCTATTAGTGGGTCTTACTCAACTAGTTTCATAAAATCTAAATGCTTGGAAACTTGATTATTATGGAAACTAGAGGCAAACGCTAGGCGAAACATATATGATATGTTTAGGCAATGTGTTGTCATCTTGTTGATTTAGGAGTTGTGTAAAGATACTATTAGTAAGCTTAGTTACCTACCTAATCCACCTATCATGGTTTGTTGAGCACATTCAAAGACATGACTAGATGGATGGGATCTTAACCCACTAAGAGAATCCTAGTAGAGATATCTCGAGATGATATGGTGGGTTATCATCTTGTAGAAAATAGTGAAAAAATTATTTAAAATTTTAAAATCTTGTTTTAAATAGTTTATGCATGTTATTTATCAATTGTTTTATCTATTCAAACATGTTTGTATACATTGCAAATGGCTAATCACTATGGTGCATCTTGGATGCAAATAAAACTCATTAGACCAAACCCTTTTGAAAGGTACCAAAACTTGAGAAATGTTCTCAAGCAAAAAGTTGTCTATCTATAGGAAGCCTTGCCACAAGCCCATGTTGAGGCAAATGGTAATAAAGCATGGGATGCTCATTAGACTCGTTAAACCACATATGTTTATGACTACAAAGCTTCAAAAGCAACATGAAACCATCTATGCAACATGATATGACTTTGCAATCAAAAGAATTGTTGTATAATCAAGGTCTTACATAAAGGTATGAGATAACATAAAAATTGTTACTGTGTGAGAAAATAGAAGATAGGTCTATTAAAAACAAGATTTAAGGTTGCCAGGCTTTATGTTAAAGTTAGAGCAATGTGTTTATTGGTTGAGCATTTGGTTTATTGGTTGATGCATTATCCCCCTATCTATAAAGTAGGGTTCAAATCCTCTTTCCTATAATTATAAAAAAATTAAAAAAATTAAAACAATTAATTAAGTATAAGGTCAATATTATAATTAGTTATAGTATTAAAGCCTTAATTGCAAACAAATAAAGTAAATCAAATTTAATTTTAATTTAAAATGACTTAATTAAAAAGGTTTAATGAAGTGTTGGGTCAATATTATAATGGGTCATAATATTGAGGCCTTATTAGCAATTTAAGAAGTAAATTAATCTAGATATAAATATCACTTTTCAGCTACTCCTCATAATACAAGTGAAAACACACAAATTAGGTTTTTGAGTCGTCAGAAAATTAACAAGAAAGCCTAATCGCACACTTTCTTGAGTGACTTGAAAAATTATTTTTCAACTTTGTGATTCAACTAGGAGGAATGTGATTGTGTGGAGAGGACAAGTTGTTGTCCACCTTGTTAACATAAAGGCATAGTTGAGAAAGCTCCCTCCTTGTGGAAGTTCAAGTGCAACCGTTGGACGCTAAGCATATGAATGGCTTAGGTTCTTTGCTCCCTTTGAGGTGTTCATGGGCTGGACAAGGAAGATGTATCATCATGATAGCCACATCACTTGGTAATGGTAATATTATTTTTCTAATTACTTCTTTCCTAATTTTGTTTGTATTAAAACCACCAAGGTAATCCATGGGTAGTTGCATGGAATTATACGTTTAAATTTTTATTTTCCGTTGTGTATGATAATTGTTATATTTAAGTTTTATGCCATTCCAACAAGATATTGTACGCATTGAGTTTTCATATGTTATTGTGTTAAGGGTTGTATGGCACAAACCTGCTTAATAACCAATGTATGGCTTAAATTATTAGGATTAAAATATTTTATTTGACATATATGCTAAGGAGAAATATTGTGAATATTGGAATTACATTATGAATGGTTACATGATGGTTATGTAAACCAACGAATTTTTTATTGTGCATGTTTTGAGTTATATTCTAAGGCTTACTCGAGACTCACAACTTCTCCTGCCAGACTAGTGCCTCGGTCATGGCTCTTCAATTTAGGTAGTGACATTTTCTGCTAATACTAAATATAATGGCACAAGTGCATTAAAGAATCACATGAATTCTTACAAAAAAGTTTCTTGTTGCTATTGATTCTACTTAATCGGTTATGGGTTAGTAAGAACATGGAAATTTAGTTAAGAAGCCATTAGAAAGGGTCTTGCTGAGATGATCATTAAAGATGAGTTGCCTTCTAGATTTGTAGAAGGAGAAGGATTTAAGCAATTCATGTCAACTTCATGTCCTAGATTTCTTATGCCATCACGATGGATTGTTGCTAAAGATTGCTATAACATGTTTGTTGATCGAAAGAACCATTTCAAGCATATATTGAGAATATCTTTTTATAGAGTTTCTCTAACCACAGACACATGGACATCAATTCAAAGAGTGAATTATATGTGTCTTACGGCTTACTTTATAGTGATCAAAATTTACACAAAAGAATTTTAAACTTTTGTCTTGTTTAAAGTCACAAAGTTGTGGCCATAGGGAAAGTGATTGATAAATATTTGTGTGATTAGGGATTAGTAAGCTTTTCACTATTACTATTGATAATGATAGTTCCAATGATCTTGCAATAGCTCATATAATGAAAAAATTGAACTGATTAGGAAATAATTTTTTGGAATGAAATTTTTACGTATGAGATGCATTGCACATAACATTAATATAATTGTCACTGATAAATTGAAAGAAATGAATGATTCCATTGCTCATGTTAGAGAGGTAGTTAGATTTGTGAGACAATCACCTACTAGGTTAACAAAGTTCAAAAAATGTGTTGAGTCTGCAAATATTCAATCAAAGAATTTGTTGTGTTTAGATGTTAGTGCTGGATGGAATTCTACTTACTTGATGTTGGAAACAACTCAAAACTTTGAAACAGTCTTTAATTCATTTGAGGAAGCCGATCCTTGTTACAAGACTAATTTGTTAATGGAAGATGGGATACTTAAACATGAGGATTGGGAAAATGTTAGGAAGTTGAATATTTTCTTGAAACATTTTTATACACTCACAGTAAAAGTTTCTAATACTTCTTATGCCACTATTAATAGTTTTCTTAATGATGTTTGTGGTGTTTGTTGTATTTTGAGAGATAGCTAAAGACATCCTGATGTTGAGTTGCAAACAATAGCCAAAAGAATGAAAGAGAAGTTTGATAAGTATTAGGGAAATATAGAAAAAATGAATAAATTGCTTTATGTTGCCTTTATTCTTGATCCAAGGAAAAAACTTGTGTTTTTGGAGTTTTGTTTGAAAAAAATGTATTCGAATAAGCAAGCTTTAACAATTTGTACGAGTTTCAAATAAACAATGAAAGAGTTGCTTGCTAAATACCAAAAAAAAATTGTACAACCTCCTTCTTCTAAGAAATTGGTGACAGTAGCCAATCTTAAATGAGCCAAATTGTAGAAGTTACTAATGATATTGAATCCGATGCTAATGTTGCTTTTCTGAATGAATGTAAGAGATATAAGATTGCAATTGGTAAGGAAAAAGATAAATTAGAATTGAAGAAGTATTTGAGTTTAAATGAGCCTAATGCAATCGATAGCGACTTTAATATTCTCGTTTGGTGGAAACTCAATAGTTATAGGCATCTTACTCCTACCCTACTAGCTCATGATGTATTAACGATTCCTCCACCCATAATTGCTTCGGAATCAGCTTTTAGCACCAATGTTCATGTGCTTGATTCATATAAGAGTTCTTTAACTCCTAAGATGTGTGCAATTTGTGCTCAAGATTACCCACGTGGATCTTCCTATTATCTTAGTGACATTGAGAATGATTTGATAGAGCTTGAGAAAATTGATGAAAGTAAGTATTTTATTTATATCATTATTTCATTTTTATTGTTTCAATTGTTAATATTGTATTACTTTATTTCTTACTTTTTGGTTTAAAGCTTACTTTTTATTTCTTATTTTTTATTTTTATGTATTTTAAAGTTGTCAAAGATTGCAGTGGACTATGTACTTAATAATTTTTGAGGCAATGTACTAATGTTTTCTAATGTCTATTTGAATTTATAAAATATTTAATATGTTTTAACTTACTTTATTCTTCTTTAATCTATGGAAAAATTTATGAACATTGGATTTATAAATTCTTAGTTTACTTTTTTACCAAATGAATTAATAATCATTTGCCACTGTTATTTAAAACTAATGATGTTTTTTTTTCAATTTTTTTGTAACTTTTTAAAGGTACAACTTATGTTTATGCTAAGTTGCTAATGGCAATAGCCATTAAGACTATGTGTTTATGCTAAGTTGATGATTGTTAATAATTTTTTGTTATTTGCTCAAGACTATTGTTTATGTTAGAAGTTGCTTAATGAATTTGGGTGGTCAATGACCAATTTGTATGTTATGGTTTGAGTTTTATGAATCTGTGTTGAATGCTTTAGACTGCTTTACTTTGGTAGGTACTTGATAACTCACAAATTCACTATTGTATTAACTTCTTTTGCTGGAAAAACTAAGTTAAGAAAATGCTACAATTATTTGAAAATAGTTTCCTCTAGTTTAGTTTTCAGAAATCAAACTGAACTAATTGAATTATTTCGATTTTGATTTGTGCGATTATTATTATAATTTGTTTTGGTTTCCATTAGTTTAGAAAATGAGTTCGGTTAGTTTAGTTACTAGATATCCAAAACCAAAGTAACCAAACTAACCGTTTGCTCTGGCCTAGATCTAGCGTTGGAGGAGGTAACATGAAAAGGCCGCATGCTAGACTACTTACTCTTAAGTAGTACATCGATCGAGCTCAACCACATGCTAAAAGGGCTCGCATAAAAGTATTGCACACCTAAAGGCCACTCACCCATAGGGCACACTACATTGGGCTACAAACACACAAAATCAAAGAGCCTTGCATAGATTTGGCCACTCACACACAAAATCGAAGAGCCTCGCATAGATTTGGCCACCCACAAAAAGGCCATTCACACATAGCCTATACCAACAAGGTGCATTAGTAACTCACACACATCAACCAACCTTCACGATAAGGCCTAGTTGCTATTGACTTAGTAGCCAAGCAAAGTATTTTAGGGTAGCTAAAATACTTTTCAAATATAAAATTTCCTTACTTGTAAGACTACTTGCTCATCAAGTAAACGTAGTTTTAGGACATTTACTTTTATGTCTTTACTTACATTTTAAGCTTAGGTCAAGTAAGGTATTATAAGTAACACTTTAGAGTGATTTTGTAAGGCACCAAATTACCGAGTAGCTATTAAGCATTAAGTAATTTACTTTTGTTCTTAAATCATAAGTACTTTGTTTTTCTCTCATTAGAGCAATAATACTTATTTATTCTCCTCAATCTCTCTCTTCAAGTTAATTACTTTATGCTTTTGCATTCTTGCATACTATTGCACACTATTGAGTGATTGCAAGCACTCACCCTCGTTAAGGCTTGCTTAGTCTTGCGTACACAAAACTATAACAACGCATAGAATTTGACTAAAGTTTCAAACCTGTGATAGGAAGCAAGGTGGACCCATCACCCACAAGTCCTAAGATCATAATTTGGCTCTGATATCGTATAAAAAATATTTAAGATCTAAGCAAAGAACTAAGTTGCTTGATAATAAAATAAAAAATGACATAAAGCGCTATTTATGATAGCCAATTAGACCTAAAACCTACTTGGTGTGCAAGTAAAGTATTTATAGTAATTAACTACACTTAAACTTACTTAGTGTATAAGTAAAGTAAATATCAAATAGGTATTTTAACCCTAAACTTGCTTGGTGTACAAGTAAAATAAAAAAAAGAGATAAATATTCTCGTCGAGATATTCTTAAAATTAATAATTACAACTCATATTGACAAAATGAAAAAAAAAGTTATTTTCTTGTATTTTAAGTAAATTATTATCAAGCTATACCAAAATATAAATTATTGTAAAGTTTAATTTTTAAATTAATAAAAATTACAAACTTTTTAAATTTTTAAATAATTAAAACAGTTTTAAGTTGTATATAAATTTTCATTTAAAGTGTAAAATATGTCAGTATATAATAATACAGGTTTAGCTATTTTAAACTAAAGTTAAGTTGGTAATTTTGTTATTTAAGAAAATATAAAAGCTTATTTAATTATTTCATCCAAAAATATGGAGTTGCAAAATATATTAGCTCCTTGAAATGCTTTTACACTTAAATTACTATGTATTTGGCATTGCATTGACTTGCCTATTTGTCATGTTATACAAATAACACCAAAACCCTAGATAGGCTATACCTAGATACTTTGTCAATGAAAATTAAATGCCAACGTTTAATATTTAAAAAAAAAACTCAAACAACAATCTTTATTGGTTTTAGTTGTAAAAGATTACTGCACACGTGTGGCGTGTGTTTATTTAAGCTAAGGCAGTTATGTAAATAGTACACATAGCTGGATGGTAGATTTATCATTTTAGCAGTAGAGGAATGTTTTTGTTAGAATAGTTAGTTAGATTTTCTTTGACTCTTTTTGACTTTAAGATTATTCGATTATGTGGACAAAGTATGATCTCGTAAACAAGCTTAGCTTCTTGATTAAATACACAATAGCAAAGTTTAATTTTCCATTCTGTTTGGCAAAGTTTTCACATTAGCGTTTCTTCGTTTTTTCAATACACAATAACAAAGTTTAATTTTCCATTATGTTTGGCAGCGTTTTCACATTAATATTTCTTCCTTTTTTTAATTATAAACCCTTATCAAACTCCCATTTGTAGTTATTACTTATCAAGCTCTATTGTTTCCAA
>NW_018397271.1:3039688-3043241 GCF_002168275.2 Theobroma umbraticum | reverse complement strand
AATTGTCTGGTTCTTCAAGATTTGGTCCTTGATAGTTGCAAAGGGCTTATTAATTTTAACATCAGTGGTGCAAAAATTAAGCTTTTCAAGTCGAATACTTTTGATGGAAGGCTTAACTCATTAGAAGTTAATGCTCCAAGCCTTTCATGATTGATGAACATGGGTTACTTAACCAAAATTTGATTGAAAAACTCTCAATAATTAAAGATAATAATCTTGCTTGGAGCAAAAGAAGAAATTAATGAGGCATACATTGTCTCATGTCACTCAAGTGAAGACTTTGGGTGTGAATTATCAGCTTGTTCAAGTATCTTTTTGGTCTTTCTATATATATTCCCTAATTCTTGAAATTTTCTATGTTCTATCTTCTTTAGCTTTTTTTTATTATTTTTTGACTTGTTCGAAATTTGTTTTCAGTAATTGATATTGCTTGATATAAGTTCATAGCAAACGATTACTACTTGAAAGGCAGTCCATTCTTAGAATTCCAAAATCTTGAGCATTTGATGTATTATGGTTCATTAGGATCTCAACATAATGTTTACAACCTTGTTGCCTTCCTAGAGGATAGTCATTTTCTTAAAAATTGTGAGTTGTAAATTTCTAGACTTATAAAACTTAATAAACATAATTGGCTTTCTTGGTCGTTTAATTCTTGAAATAATGCTTCTTCTATTACCTGTCAAATGAATCTACAATTTCAAAAGGAATATTGGGATCCATTCCACACAACCGTATTCACAAGTGTTGACAACCTAAATTTGTGATGGTGGAGGATGCACTAGATCAACTCTATCATGGTATATGTTCAAAAAAGCTGAAATTAATTAATGTTTTATGCTTTTCAAGCTTTGATGGTGAAATGATCCTGGTGACATTATAGTTAGAGAAAGCTATGAATCCTCAAAAATTGGAATTGCTCTAATGGCAAAATCCTATTATCATGTGTGATAATGTGTTGCAGCTTGTTTATACCTCAGTTTCTTGTCCAGATCTTGTAACTATTATACAACAAGATTTGATAAAAGAAAAGGTCTCTCATTTTCCAATAACTCTATTATATAGAGTTATCTTGCCATAATTTGGGTGATAAAATGACTAAGTCTTTGAGTTTAGGTAAAGTTTTAAGTAGTTTTCTTTGTTTTTCTTGAATTAGTTAATGCATGATTAAGCTAGTTTACTTCAAGTTATTTTACTTCATTGGTATGGTAAAAATGCCTATTTTTAGCTATGGCTGATTTAGTTCCTATGTTTTTAAGGTCCTCAAAAGAGAATGGGTCAAGTGCCAAGGAATTGTACAAGTTGGCCAAGTGTAGACTTCACTAAACATGTTGTGGTATTTTAGACATAACTTAAGCTATGGGAGTCCAATCAACATGATTCATGGAGCGTTGGAAAGCTGTGAGGAAGAGCTACAATTTTGCTGCTCAATGTTTAACCCAGTTTGAAAGCGATAATGGCCAAGAATACATCTAACTAGAAACGACTGCAATAAACTGCACAGTGCAAGTCAAAGACTTTCTTGTTGTAGCAAGAATCTATTTTGGCTGCGACAAGAAACTTGTAGAAATCAGTCCCAAGTCAGAGACTTTCTCACTCCAGTAAGAATCCATTTGGCTACAGTGAGAAACATGAAAATAGCAGTCCTAAGTCAAAGACTTTTTCATTGTAGCAATAATCCATTTTGGTTACAACCAAAACACGTCATTTAATGAAAAAAAAATTCTTGCATGGGTTTCTAAGGCTAAGGCTGAAAGAGGGGGTGTAAATACATGTCTTTGAGTTGAGAAAAAGGGTTTTTTAATAGCTTTCATTATAAAAAAAAATTAGGTTTCCATAAAAGGGAAAGAAGAGGAATCAAGGATTGTTGGGGGAGCTTTAATCATCTACATCAACTCATTTTTCTCTCACTTGTTCTTTCTTTCTCTCTCTAACTTTTATTGTAGAAATGAATGATTTTTTGGAAATATTGGATTTTGTATTAAATATGCTAAACTAAACATCTTTTACTTAATATTAATGGGCATTGTGTTGTTTATTTCAGATCTATGCTTATTACTTCTAATTGCTTGATCAATAATTAGATTGAACTGCACCTCTAAATGAAACTTGACAAAAGGAATTTAGAATAGACCAAGGTTTTGAATAGCAAGTATTCATTTCACTTAGAGTTTAAGTGATTTGATTTGTATTGAGGATAGAACTATACTTAAATACCATGTGCAGCCAATATAGAGCATAAGCTAAGTGAACCTACCTTAATTAATTTTACATAGACATATGAAAAAATTAATTAGGATAGGCATGTTTATCATATCTTGATAGCGAATGGTAAACAAATTAGGACTCGAGGCTAGCAACCAACCCATTGATATAAGTATAAGGATGGTAACTAAATCTAAATGAAAAGTAGAATAATTCCACAATCGTAGGTTTTATTTCACTAATCCTTTAGCAACTCTTAGCATTTATTCACTAGTTTAGCTTTACAATCTTAATTTCAATTTTAATTATTTTTCAAATTAGATTACTTGGATAAGATTAGAGTGCCAAATTTTAGTAATTAGCAAGAATTTAGATACAAATTCCCTATTGAGATGATAACCAACTCACTACTATATTACTTGTTGACATTGTGCACTTGCATGATGTTTTGCTAAATTGATAAAAGTTTTAAAGCAATTTCTCTTGATAAATTAGCAAGCAACAAATTTTGGTGCCGTATTATTGGTAAAAAGTTCCAACCTTCCAGTGTCATACACTCCGCAATGTGTCTATTCTAGTTTCGAATTGCCTTTTGAGAATGAACTCTGTTATGTAAATAACATTGATAAACTTTTTTACATTTTTGCACATTATGTTAAGCCCTAGATATGGATGCATAAAATGATAAAACTATGGTGGATGTCCATAGCATAATAAGCACGAAGTGCGTGCCGAACCACAGCTGTTTTATTTCCATGTGAATGTTTATATGAAATGTGAAAGAAACAACACTTTACGTCGAGAAGTTCCGCAATGTTTTAGCCTTGATTAATTATTATATATTTTAATTAAGGATGAACTTATGTTAATGGATGTGATGGATGACTAGCCCATGCATTTATGGATTTTGGCTTGCTTGGGCCTAGTAAGCCATATCCACGTAGGCCCATGCATCGATCACAATCCTTCCCGAAATGAGATGTGACAAAGTTGATATCAAAGTTCTAGGTTGTATAAGTCCTAGGACTTTCTTGGTATTATTGCAAAGTGTTGGGATTGTATGTGAAGATCTTGTTTTTGCTTTGTGTACTTAGGCACAAATAAAAAATAAAAGACTCACGTATGATTCTTTGTTTGTCTTCTAAGCTTAGTCCCAAATTATTGATGCCACGCATGTATTTGTCTAGTATTGTCATTAGACACTTGAAATGGATTTAGCATGTGTGTATATTCTTGTTTTGATGAGTATGACGTCTAAAACTTAAGCGATTTTTTAAGATGTGGTAGAGCATGATGCTTCCATAGATGCTACAGTTAAACCACAAACCCCCATTGCTAGTGGTTGTGG
>NW_018397271.1:3038094-3039588 GCF_002168275.2 Theobroma umbraticum | reverse complement strand
GTAGAGCATCAAAGGCTTGCAAGATTATTATAGCCTTTATCTGTTCTCAAGTGGAAGTGGGAACATATCTTAATGGATTTTGTAACTAGACTACTCTAATCAAAATAAGGTTGTATTGAGTACCAAAATTAAGGTTTTCTATATTATTTAAAATGTTCAACTTAATTTAAATAAAGTCAACTAATCAAAGACTATCAATCATTTAAACTTTAACCAATAATAATTGTAATTCTAGAATTTAGATTTCATCAATTGAATCCTTATGATTGATGGTTTTAACTTATCTTTTTAAAATTAATGACTAGATCACCTAAAGTATATGATGCTCCCTTTAAAGATACAACAAAAATATTTATATTAATCCTATATCTACTCACATGACCACGAGCTTTAATATAAACCGATTAAGTTTTATGGCAATCTATGATTCGGTCATGTAGCGGCTTGGGCATGCATGAATCATGCAATGTCACAAAGGAGTATGTTTATTTCTAAAAATACTGTTTCTAAGTCTAATGTCTTAATGAACCAATTATATGTTTCATCTTTCAGTCCCTCACATAACACCTTTAACATGCAAATATTGATAAGTTATTCACAAGAATTAAACCTTAAAAAAATATATTAATCTTAACAAGAATAAATTCAAATCAATTATCTAAAAGTAATCACAGGAAAAACAAAAGACTATATCTAAATGTAAGAATGAAAAATTTAGCTACTCATAGAATAAGAATCAAACACAATCTTTATCAAAATAAATCCAAAAATCATCATCTTGACAAATAACAATCTAAGAAAATAGAAGAAGTTTCAAAGAATACTTGTTAAGGATTGAATGAATGATTCAAATCTCGAATTCTTGATTTGAAATCTTCATACTTCAAGGGATGACTAGAGCTCTCCCTTTTCATCATAGTCGAATCTCTCTTCTTTCCTTAGAGTTCCCTCATTCTCCCACTGCCCCTCTTTTTAGCTCTCCTAGTAACTGCTTAAACAAATAGCCTAAGTTGTTTATTGCCACATGAACTCTATCCCAACTACAAGTTTTAAACTAATTTAGCTTTTAACTTGTGATAACTCATTTGGATAAACCTCTAGCTCAACTTGAATTCCACCAGATCATGTTGCCAATCTCCTCATCAATTTGAATTAAATCTAGAAACTCATCCAATTAGAAGTCCATTGTTCCTTAATTCAATTCACACTATCCAGCAACTAATGATGAATTTTTCTCTTTTATCCCATTCAAATTGGCCAAAATGATAAACATAAGAATTGCAACCCTATTTCTTAGCTTTTCAATACCTCTAAAATCACATCATTTAAACCTTCAAAGTGAAAGTTTTGTGTGAATTACCAAAATAGGTCTACACACATGGCATTTTCTACAACAAAGGCCCAACGGCGAAAATTTCCTTTATTTACTTACCAATCAAGCTCAAATTAAAACAAAAGCTAGATAAACTTAAATTTAAGCTAAAAGGTATTAAA
>NW_018397271.1:2992019-3037630 GCF_002168275.2 Theobroma umbraticum | reverse complement strand
ATATCAAGCACAATGAAGTCTATCGAAATGTAAAACTTCCCAACTTTAATCAAAACATTTTCTATATCCTAATGAGGTATTGGATTGATTTGTCTGCTAATTATAAAGAAACAATAGTACAAGGGATAGAAAAACTCCTTAGATCCTTAAGTTTTGGTGGAAGCTTATTTTGGATTATAGTACTACACTTTTCAATAAGTGCAACTATCTCATAATCTTCCATTTCCCTCTTTTTGGACATGATATCTTTAAAGAACTTTGCAAATGCATTTATTTATGCCAAAGCATCTGCAAAAGGAATGTTAATATGAAGTTGCTTAAAGACATTCAAAAACTTCTTAATTGCTTGTTCAATTTCTTTTGCTTCAATCTTTGAGGAAAAAGGAACAAAAGACACATATGGCTTGACTTATGGTATTGTAGATACTTCCTCCTTTTGTTTAACTCCATCATCTACCACATTCTTACCTTTCACCTCATCAAGCTACTTATCACTCCTCAAAGTAATTGCCTTGCATTACTCATTTGGATTGACTTCAATTTTGCTAGGAAAAGTACCTTGAGTCCTAGAGTTAGAAAAACTAGCTAATTGTTTGATTTGCATTTCTAAATTTCTATTGTGACCAGCTTACGGATCAATCTTTGCTTTCAACTTCTCAAACCTATCTATAGTAACATTAACAAGCTTCTTAAATGCTATTTCCCATACATGCTTACTCTTTTGGGGTGGTATAACTCATTGATTTCTTGCTTTGAAACCTACGGGATAAAAAGGTCTAGGATTGTTGCCTTGATTGTTTTGATTACTCCATGAAAAGTTTGGATTATTCCTCCACCTTAGTTATATATGTTGGAATAAGGATTGTTCTACTACTTGTTAAAATTAGAAACAAATTACACTAGCTTTACATTTTGACACTTAGAACTGATATGAGCACTTCTATAAAAATCACAACTCAAAGATGTGTTAGATATAACATTAACATTAAATTGACCAATCATTTTAACAAAAGAGTCAACCTTAACATTGAACATACTAATACCTTCCATCTCATGCATACTTACAACTCTCTTGGGGATAGCTCTCTCATTGGACCATTGATAATTGTTAAAGGTCATCTCTTCCAATAAAGCATATGCATCCTTCATAGATTTTCTCATTATAGTACCTCTAATAGTTGCATCTATAATAATCCTAACTGAATGTGACAAACCAGTATAAAAGATTTGCATAATCAACCAATCAGGAAGACCATGGTGTGGACACTTTCTTTACAAGTCCTTATATCTTTCCCATGCTTCATATAAAGACTCGCCATTAAATTGAACAAAGCTAATAATATCATTTTGAAGTTTAGCAGTTTTGCAAACTAAAAAATACTTAGCCAACAAGGTTTGTGAAAATGCATTCGAAGTGGTAAAAGAATTAGAGGACAGAATTTAGCCATAACTTAGCCTTATCTCTTAAAGAAAAAGGAAATAACCTTAAACAAATGGTGTCCTCTATAACTCCATTCATCTTAATAGTGTTGCATATCTCCAAGAAATTGGCCAAGTGGGCATTAAGATCCTCCATAACTCTACCCCCATATTGACCTTACTAAACCATTTGAATGAGACCAGGTTTGATCTTGAAGTTTTTAGCATTAATGAATGGTCTAACAATGCTTGTTTGAGCTCCATGAATATCAGGCATAACATAATCATGCAATGCCCCGGCATCATTAACGTTATTTTCAACCATCTTTATTTGTTTTTCTTTTTCTAACTCTAACTTTCTTTCTCTTCTTAATGTGCAAAACATACGTTCAATCTCCAGATCCAATGCTATCAATTCCAAGCTTTGGCTACGTCTTATACACCAAGAAGTACTCGAAAAAAGTAAAAACAAAACAAAACAAACAAAATTAAATAACAAGAAAATAAAATATAAATTAATAAAGAAAACTTTTAGTATTGATGTTGACACTTTTGCTTCCCCGACAATGTCGCCAAAAACTTATTATGCTAATCTCACAAGTGCATAGATTGTGAAATAATGTAGACTGGGTAAAGTATCATTCCCACAAGGAGGTTGTATCAAGTATCAAAAGTATGGTTTTTTATATTATTTAGAAATTTCAACTTAATTTAAAAAAGGTTAACTAATCAAAATATAAATTAAAGACTATCAATCACTTGAACTTTAACAAATAATAATTGAAATTCTAGAATTTAGATTTCATCAATTATATCCCTATGATTAACTTATGATTGATTGATTTAACTTATCTTTTTAAAATTAATGACTAGGTCACCTAAGGTATATGTTGTTCCATTTCGAGATACAACAAATGTATTTCTATTTATCCTATTTCTACTTTCGTGATCACAAGCTTTAATATAAACCTACTAAGTTCTATGGTAATCTATACATTCGGTCATGTAGCGACTTACGACGCATAAATCATATGATGTCACAAAGGAGTATTTTTATTTCTAAAGAATACTTCCCTAAGTCTAATGTCTTAATGAACTAATGATATGTTTCATCTTTCGATCCTTCACATAACACCTCTAACATGCAAATAATGATCGGTTATTTATAAGAATTAAATCTTAAGACAATAGATTAATCTTCACAAGAATAAACTCAAATCAATCATTTAAAAGTAGTCACAAGAAAAGCAAAAGATTGCATCTAAACCCTAGAATGAGAAATTTAGCTACTCATTGAATAAGAATCAAACACAATCTTTATCAAAATAAATCCAAAAGTCATCATCTTGACAAGTAACAATATAAAAAAATAGAAAAAGTTTCAAAGAAAACTCGTTAAGGCTTGAATGAATGCTTCAAATCTTAACTCCTTGATTTGAAATCTTCACTCTTTAAGGGATAACTAGACCTCCCCCTTTTCTTCTCACTCAAATCTCTCTTATTTCCTTAGAGTTTTCCCCCTTCTTTAGCTCTCCTAGCAGCTGCTTAAATAACTAGCCTAAGTTGTTTATTACCATATAAGCTCTATCCAACTAAAAGTTTTAAATTAATTTAGCTTCTAACTTGTGATAACTCCTTCAAATAAACCTCTAGCTCAACTTGAATTCCACCACATTATGTTGCCAATCTCCTTATCAATTTGAATTAAATATGGAAACTTATCCAATTAGAAGTCCATTATTCCTCAATTTTGGTTCACAATGTCTAGCAAGTTGTGATGAATTTTTCTCCTTTATCTCATTTGAACTGGGTAAAATGATAAATATAAGAATTGTAGCCCTATTTCTTAGTTTTCCAATGCCTAAACACATTATTTGGACCTTCAAAGTGAAAGTTATACATGAATTACCAAAATAGGTTTCGACACATGGCTTTTTCTACAACGAAGGCCAAATGGCCTAAATTTCTTTTGTTTACTTACCTATCAATCTCAAATAAAAAAAAAGACTAGATAAACTCAAACTTAATCTAAAAGGTATTAAAATAACTCCAAAACAAGTAAATAATTAAAAAGTTAAGTAATTAAGCCCTATAAAATATATGCAAATTATGCACACATCATATAAGAATTTAGAAAAAGAAAATCAAACACAACTTAGACTAATATAGTACTCCTCTCATACAAAATCCCTTTCCAGTTGGAACAAATCCAAAAGTAGTGATGAAGCTTATAGTTGAAGAGAGACTGAAGCAATAAAAGAGGGGACACATAGCTCTTTAAGGGTGTTAGATAAGAAACTTAAAGTAAAGTAACAAAAAAAGAGAGTGAATTGGTTTTTAAAAAATATTTTCTAAAAACAAAGTTACAAGTTAGCTTAAAAATAATGAAAAAACAAAATATGTAACTAGTGATGATAATGAAAAAAGAAAGAGTACTTAGCCTAGATTTTATAAAGATTTGGCCCTCAAAGCCTACGTCCTCTCCATTGATGGCACAAAGAGTTCGAATCCATTCCCTTTAAATCAAGTTTAAGCACAACCTTTAACACACTACCTTTTCTATAGAGGTATAACTTTTATCTACCTTTTTTATGGAGGTATAACCTTACACTACTTTTTACAATAGAGATATAACTTTATACTACCTTTTACAATGGAGGTATATCCTTACACTACATTTTTTGTGGAGGTATAACCAACCAACAGTGGATTCTCGCAAAGAATATAAAGCTTAAAACCTCAAAAGGCTAAAGAGCTAGGTTAGGTACAAAGAATATGAAGGATTTCAGAAGATAAAGGCTGTAAGAAGAATATTCTGTTTAGGAATATGTAGTAGAAAGAGAAGAAAATGATTTTTTGATTTGCTTAGCTTTTTCTTTCTTAGGAATGAAATTTCTACCCTTTTTTCCTTGTTGAATAACGGTTTCCCAAAGGCATGTGTAGTCCCTTGTGGTTTTTGCTCATTAGGGTAAGTTTTAAACAATTTTTTAATGTTAGGACCACTTGAATTGTGTCATTCTCACTTAAAGAATCGATCTTTCATGATTGTGAATCAACTCTTGCTTTAGTTTAGAGCTTGGTGGAATCAACTTGTAGATATGTATGATATCTATTCTTCTACATCAGAACCTTTCTGTTTTCTGAGAATCGATCTTTCCATTCTTGATATGTTGATTCTTCCTGTCGCACTTCAAAGTTTGAAGCTTTCTATTTTCTAAGAATCGATCTTTCCATTCCTAAGACATCGATTTTTCTTATCACACTACAAAGTCTAGACCTTTCTGATTTTTGAGAATCAATCTTTGTTTTGTCAGATGTCAATTCTTCTTCCTTGTTAGGTGCCAAAATTGAAATTCAAACTTGTTGTTAGATGCTCCATTTTTATTGTCTTATCCCTTCTCTTTTTTTCCAAGTTTTCAATTTTTCCTTTTGCAACTTCTGGATTCGATGTTTAATGCTTGAGATGTCGATTCTTCTTTTTCCAATGGCTTTCCAAATTGCTTCTGCTTTCCCAAGAATCTCAAGATATCAATTCTCTTTTCTTCTAATATCTTTTGTATCTTTAGGAATTGACTTATGTTCCTCAAGATATCGATTCTCTTTTCTTTCAATGGCTTCTATATCTTCAAAAATCGATTCTTTTTCCTTCAGGAAATTCTGATTTCTATTTTGTAGAAAATCGATTCTTCACTTTCAGAAGATTGATTCTAATAGTTGGAACTTTAGTTTTAAAGCGTTTAAAATCATTTTCTTTACACAACCAATCTTCAAAATTCTTTTAGATTGTTCTTTAAGTTTAAAAATCATTTTCATTTAAATTTAAAGCATATTTAGATCGTTTAATTTTATCAATTTAAAATCAGAGTCAATTTTAAAGCTAACAAAGGGCTCATGTACTCCCTTTATATTATAGAAAGAATGAATAAAATTCTAATTGATGTTAAGGTATAAAGGTTATTAATTATGGGTCTAATTAATTCATTTGGGTATGAAGATAATTATAAACCCAAAACTTTAATTCTTCTCCAAAAAATGGGGTTAAGACTTAATTTTCTTATTGTTTATCCTCAAATAAAAAGACTTATTTTCATTATTGTAAAAAAAAAAACTTGTTAATTCTTAAAGGCACGAATTTTTACATACATGTTTCGTTTTTTTCTTAAGACCATTATTTGGTTCATATTTATTAATTAAATTTACATATCTATATATTGATTTTAAAGTTTATAAAATATCAAAGTATAGTAATTAAATCAAATTAAACTTGTTTATTTGACTTTCAAGAGAATTCTTTTTTTTTAAAAAATTGAATTATAAAATGTATCAATTATTTGCGATATTAATTTAAACACTACAAAACATTCCAAAGAACTTGATATAAAATTAACATTTCCATTGGTAATAATTATGAACGTATGTCTAAAAGTTTACTTTACATGTCTTATAATTTAAATATTAGTTAATAAGTAATTAAATTTTAGAATGTAAATTTGAAAAATAATTGTAAAATAATAGAGTTTTTGACAGTATTTAACTAATATACTTAATATCTTTTTTATTCATTTGAGACAATTGGGTTTGAGTTACGAAAAAAAAGATAATTTTTTAATTATGATACATTACTTTAACATTTAGAATATATAGAGAATTCTAATTCAAATTTAGAAATGTGAAAAATACGAACAAAAGACATAAAATTTTGAACAAGGAATAAAAGGATAAACTAAATTAGTTGAAAACAATCAATTGTAAATTGCATATCTCATATCAATTGATGCAATAGTTTATATAATATAAATTATTAAATAATACAATTCAGATTGATATATCCAAAAAAATAATGAATACCCTAATCGTTAACATCTTTAAAAATAATTAAATGTAAAAATACGAGTCGTAATTATGGGAGAATATTGAAATAATAGTAACTAAGAATTAAAGAAAGGTAACATGATCTTTAACTAAGAATTAAATAATAGTAACTAAGAATTAGGGTTTAGGAGTAGGAGTAGAAGTGGGAGTGGGAGCGAGGGGGAGGGAAAAAAAAAGGAGGGAAACGGTGGGAAGGGTTTAAGAATTATAACACAAAACGCAGAGCCAAAACTTAAACGGAAGACAGACGTACAAAATCCCACTGAAACCCCAAGCCCTCTGTTCGATGGCGCTCCTTCTGCGACATCCTTATCTTCATCTTCGTCTAATGGCTTCTAGCTCTCGTTTCTTCCTTCATTCTCCTTGTTTTCACTCTCTCGCTTCGCTTCCTCGCTCCTCTCTCTTCTTCAAGCCCAGGTTTCTTATTTTCTCTCTCTTTTCACCTTTTTTTTTTTCTTTTTTGCTAGTTCTATTTGGTTAGTTGACTAACATGGGAAATGAAAACGGAGTTGAGTTTCTAAAAGTAGAATACCAAATGGGTATTTTGTATTTTGTTCAATTATTACTTTAAATATGTCAAATGGCAATAACGTTTGTCATTCTTTTCGCTCTGTTTGGTAAAAAAAGCTGTTTTATTCTTTCTTATTTCTGGGTTTACTAATAATGAAAACTGATTAGCTTTCTACAATTTCTTTTATTTGAGTACTCAATGTGGGTTTCTTTCTTTCGTTTTTCTTTAAGGTTTTCCATTTTCTCTGCAATCCCTTTGTCAAATTGGGCTATTGGTTCGCAGGAAAAACTTTGCATTGAGGAGCAGTTGGAGGCTTCCAGTTCAAAATGTGGTCACACCAAAGGCATTCATGTCATCTAACTTAACAACTGAAGCTTTCCAGGGAAGCAAAAGCTCCAAAGCATATAACTCTGAGCAAATTCAGGTACTTTTGCATAGACTTTTTTCTTTCGTATGTTCTTTAATTTAGTTTTAATGTTGTCTATGTTGTGGTTTTGGTTCTACATAATGTCTTGTACTGTCTTAGGTTCTGGAAGGGTTGGATCCTGTTAGAAAAAGACCTGGAATGTATATTGGAAGTACAGGACCCCGTGGTTTGCACCATTTGGTACTTAAATCTTTTTCAATTGTTTTTTATTTTTAGCAATATTGATAAATAGATGTTGATTTTGCTTCTTCCTATTAGGTTTACGAGATATTGGATAATGCTGTTGATGAGGCACAAGTTGGTTTTGCGACACAAATAGATGTTGTTCTACTTTCAGATGGTTCTGTGAGCATAACTGATAATGGGCGAGGGGTATCCAACTCCTTCTACTATTTTATTGCTACAAATGATGTTTGTAATATTGCATTTGTTGTCAAACGTGTATTAAATGTTCCAACCTTTGAATTTAACTTTAATATGCAGCTGTTTTATCCAATGCCTTGTTTTATTATGGATGCAATAAAACATTTTCTTGAGATGTGAAATACCTGAGCCCTCTGCAAGAATTTGCCTGTCATAATTTTGGTGCATATGACCTAAACATTTTCATTGATCATTATGTGTTTCCAGTGCAGAGCATTTTAATTCTTTTACTTTGCAATATCTTGGCTAAGAACTGTCTGTTATTTCTGCCAGCTGTTAATGTGTTTTCCTACTATTTTTCACTTGGTTACACTTATGAATTGCAGATTCCAACTGACTTGCATCCTATCACAAAGAAATCTGCCTTGGAGACAGTGTTGACGGTAATTAAGCATAAATGATCCTATGTCCATTTTGAATTTTTTTTTTAGGTTAGCAGGAATCTTTTTCAAGAAATTCACTTGAATAAATAAAACACTCATCTTGTTTGTCCTGTAATTTGTGATGTTAAGTTTGATCTCATGACTTGGTCCTGAATCTCAGATTTCAATGAATCTTGACACCATGCTTCGGGTATTTGTCCTTAGGGTGCTTCAAATGAGGATGTCTTTTGCTTTCTTGGATTCAGTTTATTCATGTAGTTCTCCATTTTTGTCTCATTGTCTTGTGATCTATTGGCATGGCTTTGAGAGCCTCACCTTATGGGAAAAAAATGATTTAAACAGTCATAAAACTAGGTATTTTTGCTAAAGGAATTGTGAGAAATTTATCGTCTGAATGACTTTCAAGATACTGAATACATTCTTTGCTTTCAGAAAATGTGCATGAATTATAAAACTATAATGCTTCTAAATTTCTAATCTTGATGGTTACTTTGACTGATGGAATTGTGAGTTAGTTTATGCTAAAACTTCTTAATTCACATTAGAACACCACTTCTTAACTAAGTTACTATGTGAAAATACCAACTAAACTGTTTATATGTCTTGCTCAATTCATGGATTTTCTTTTTCTTTTATTTATGGAGAAACATAATCCAAATGAAGAAATTATTTTCTATACCTCTTTCACAAAAACTAAGGTGAATAATCTCAGTATTATGTAGAGTATGGATATAATTTAATTGGTGAAATAGATGATTAGTATTGCCTGTCTAAATTCTTGCAGTAGACATTAATCTTATACAGTTGTGTTTGCCTTGATGAGAATAATATTTCTCAATATAGTTGGGTTTTGACAAAAAAATAATTTTTAATTTGCAATAGTGGAAGGCATCTTCTAGATTAGGAATTAGTGCTGTGTATCAAGATAGACAATGTACAAGCACGGGAAAAAAAATGGAGATGAAAGGAACCCAAAGTCATATTTACAAGAAGCTCTAGGAGTTACCATCAAAATAAAAGAAACCACATCATTTTAAGTAGTTGTTAATGCATTACTTTCTCTTTTACAGAATAGATTGATTGGATGCCAGTTACATATCCTTCTTATTCTGCAGGTCTTACATGCAGGTGGCAAGTTTGGTGGTTCAAGTAGTGGTTACAGCATCTCTGGTGGATTGCATGGTGTGGGTTTATCTGTTGTCAATGCCTTATCAGAGGTGTGTTATATTCTAATTTGTAAAATATCCCCATTTCTGGTCTTATTTAGTTTTGTTGTGTCTATACAGTTGTCAAAGATGAGGTAGGCTTAGGCACTCATCTAAGTGCTCAAATGAGGTGAGTGCCAGAAAATGCCTCGAAACCCTAAAAAAGATAAATAAAAAAAATAGGGGATGGGGTGAGGGATCCTTCTAAAACAATGATATCCATCAAAATCTTTGGTGAAGGCTAGAGACACTTCTCCTTTACAGTTTATTGTTTTGTCAGGGCCTTGCTCTATTGTTTTCTGCAACTTTGAAGCTGTGAGAGACTGGTAACTGGGTCTGTCCAACAAATCATAGGATTGATTCCTTCTTTATTTCATTTTATTCTTTGACTCTTTTTTATCCTTTCAGATTGAGTTAAACTTCTCTAATGTACTGCTTTTATGGTTGAACAATCATATGGTTAACTTTCCTTATGCCACTAGGTACTCTACAAACAAAAATCCCATTCAGAGGGAAATAGTGATACTAAATATGGCTATACCAGAATATGTATTTGTCATATAGGATATAAATTTATTCTCTAAAATATTTATTCACTTCAAAAATCTGAGCCAATGCTTACTCTAGTGAGTGCATTTTGACACCTAGTGCGTTGAGTGTACCTTTGTGTTTGACCAAATTGGTTTCTATTTGGGTCTCTAGGCTGTCATCAACTTTACTTTTTCTCTCGTAATTTATTCTTAATTCATAGATTAAAAAAATCTGTTTGCTACATCCTATGTCTTCGAAATAAAATATGCTCTGCTCAGGTTATGATAGAATGTAGTTTACACTTTATTAGCATTCATATTTGCATGCATAAATCTTAATTGAAAACATCAGTGTTTGAAGTCAAGGGAAAATAAATGTTAATGAGATGATATTTTATATGGTGACAATGATATCTCGTAAAATGTTAATTAAGGTTTTGCAGGAACTAATTATCACTTATTCTAAGTTGGCCATCTCTTTCTTTGCAGACGTTAGAAGTCACTGTTTGGAGGGATGGAATGGAATACCAGCAAAAATATTCACGTGGGAAGCCTATATCGACACTAACATGTCACGTGCTTTCAACTGAATCAAAAGATCGTCAGGGGACGTGCATCCGGTTTTGGCCTGACAAAGAAAGTATGCCTGATTTTTGAGCTCTTAATTTCTGATAATCAGATTTTATGATTTATTAATATTTGATTTCTTGTTTAACTAAACCCTCAGTATTCACCACCGCCATTGAGTTTGACTACAACACACTTGCTGGACGAATTAGAGAACTTGCTTTTCTGAACCCTAAGGTAAATTCTTCACCTTGAGTTAGGTCACTATATTCTGATCAGTCACCATTATAGTTTCCAATTTTGATCTTTATATGGATGTCATGTTAGGCATGTTCTTGTTTTTTATTTTAATTTTCTTCATGCAGCAGAAATTTGAGACCATGCTTTACTGGTGTTATAGCTTTACAATTTTTTTTGTAATTGACCTTTGTAGCTTACTATCACTCTTAAAAAAGAAGATAACAATCCAGAGAAGAGCCTTTACAATGAATATTTCTTTGCTGGGGGACTGGTTGAATACGTGAAATGGCTAAATACCGATAAGGTTTGTGCATTCATTTTTTCCTGTCTTCTCTCTCTTTCCATTTGATTCTTCTCTATGTATGTATTGTTCCTTGCCCCTCCCTTTCCTCTCTCTATTCCTTTTGTTTGCTTTTATGCTGATTTCCTACATCCTCAACCCACAATGTACATACATACATACATACGTACGTACACACACACACACACACACACACACATATATATAGTATGTTTGTTTAGATCTTTTCAGGCTAAGATGCTGTGGAATTAAATGAGTGGATTCATGCTTGAGAATGAAAAAAGAATAGAAGGGAAAGATGTAATCAGAACTTACTTTTGCTAATTGTAGAAGGTTTTCATCCCTATAAGACTAAAGATTTATAGTTATTAGTTATTGAACCTGAGTAAATGGGTTATATAGGTTGAGGGCAAAGGTTCACTTGATTGGTTTTATGGATATGGTTAGAAATTTATTGAGAAAATTTTATAAATATGAAAATTTTATAACAAATAAATGAAAATTGAAGGAGAAAGACTTAGACTGTTGGATTTGTATCATTTCCTGTAACTTATAAGAGTCATCAGCTACGCAAGGTTCATTTTGTTCAGCAATTGTTTTAGAGTTAATAATGATTAATGTGTTTCCAGGTGTTCATTCATGTTAAAACCCAAATAAAAGGCTATTCTGCAAATTATTTTGTTATGAACTGTATTTTTTAGTATCTTGCTGAGTTTTTGATGACACAGTATCATACTAAAACTTGTATGCATGAGAGATTATTGATCTAGTTTTTAGCTATGAGGCCATATGTGCCATATGTGGCTTAATTCAGTCAATATTTTTGTTAGTAGTCCTAAAACTTCCAAAACCACAGTTCTTAGAACATAAGTATTACAGACATTATAGGTTGTGAAATACATTACCAGGCAAGTCTAGAGTGATCAGGTTACTTGGCATTTATACATCTATGTAGAACTCAATGTAATTTGTCATGATCATGGTTTCTTATGTAATTATAATTATTGATACACTTATATTTTGTTGAGTCTGGAGCAATGCATATTGTATAAATGGATGTCCAAACTTTCAGCCGTAGGGCTTCAATATCTGAAGATAAAGTCATGAGTGAGACTCTTATATGAGTGACACATCATAATGTTTGGACAGCTTTTCTGTCCCAGATAGAGTATTTAAGTAATGGTTGGAAAATTGAACTGTTTTTTTGGGGGGTTTTATCTATCGCACTGTTATAGATGAAATCAAAATATGAGATTAATGCAAAATCTAGAGTTTGCACTGCTTTCATCTGTGGGATCTGAACAAATTGCATTATTTGATATGTATTCTCTCTCTTACATTCTAAACTGCTTGGATCTACTGTATCATTTTGCATTTTGGTAATATTGCATTGGTAACTGGCGATTCTTTTGTTCAGAAACCACTTCATGACGTGCTAGGTTTCAGCAGACAAATAGATGGAGCTACAATCAATGTTGCTCTCCAGTGGTAAACCACTAATCGCTTAGTTTAGCATTCATATGGATTTTGTGAATTTTGTTTTTTTCCATGATGAAGAAATATTATCTCTGCTGCAAATTTGTTTTAAGCATCAGATTGCCTTTGCTGTTTGTTCACCTTTGAAAAATTAGCTACACTTTTCATGATTCATATCTTCCATGCATTTATTAAGGAGTTGATGGAATCTATCTGTTTATTGTTTTTAATGGTGCTTGGTTCATTTTATGCATCAAGGATGTCAGGTTCAGGATGTGTTTAGTGTCTATAATTTTGTGTGATGCACTACTTTGGTATGTCTCATTCCTTGAATAATCCATGTGGTTTGATTTGGTTTGTTCATCTTCTACTAGGTGTTCAGATGCATATTCAGATACAATGTTAGGCTATGCCAATAGCATACGGACCATTGATGGTGGCACACATATAGAGGGGGTTAAGGCTTCATTGACAAGAACTCTCAATAATCTTGGAAAAAAGTCTAAGGTTATCAAGGTATTTCTATTCATGTTTCCTATTTTGAAGTTCTTTTTGTTCTTGGTCGTCTTCTGTTGAGTTTTGTATTTTTCTGCTATGGGGAGTACCAACTAACTTGGATTATTTTTACTCTTTTTCAAGGAAAATATATACGAGGATTGTGTTTATTTCAAAAGATTCAGCTGTGCTTAATTGAAATTTTCAAAGCTTTCATAAAAAATGTTTATCTCAAGAAGCACATTGTCCTGCTGTTGCCAAAAAGGCCTTTCAGTTAGAAACCTCTATTAAAGTGCTTTTAAGGTCTAACAAACAGTAGTTAAAGCACTTTTGTTTTCGCTAAGTAGTAATTAAAGCACTTTAAATGCTTTAAATTTGTTTATTGATGTTATGGATTTAAGTTTAACAATTATTTAGACATGGATGAATAGAATGCGGATTTGAAGTAATTGTGATGTATGTTATTATGAGTCATCTTCCATAACTTTCAGGATAAGGATATTAGCTTAAGTGGTGAACATGTAAGGGAGGGACTGACATGCATTATTTCTGTGAAAGTTCCAAATCCAGAATTTGAAGGACAGACAAAGGTATGATTTGTATATCATGATATCCATGGAATACTTATATTCTTGTTCATAGTGATGCTCTTGATAGCTTGAATTAGATTGCTGTCCAGCATTGCTGTTATGATGACTTGATGAGTTTTCATTTATTGTTAAAAGACAAGATTAGGAAATCCTGAGGTGCGGAAAGTGGTTGATCAATCTGTCCAAGAGTTTCTTGCCGAATTTTTGGAGTTGCATCCAGATGTACTTGATTCTATTCTTTCCAAATCACTAAATGCTTTCAAGGTACCCTTCGCATCTCTTACAAAATTTCTTTTAACCCAGTTATTGATTCACTGAATCTAGTTACCTTATCCAAGGGCGCTGTATGTCTGCTGGCACTGACTACATAACAATCATTAGTTTGCTCTTGCTGTTGTATACCTATCAGGCAGCTCTTGCAGCAAAGAGGGCAAGGGAATTAGTCAGACAAAAGAGTGTGTTGAAATCATCATCTCTTCCTGGAAAACTGGCTGATTGTTCATCCCCAAATCCGGAAGAATCTGGTAAGTGTTGCTTTACTTCTTTCAAAAGGTTTTGACTTCTATGTAAGGAGAGCATTTTGATCATCGTCAGGTTTTGTATGAGAATTTTCTCATAATGTTCATGTTCTACTGGTAGTTACATTTCTCACATGGTGTAACGTGCATCATTATTGATTCAACCATTTTGAAATGTTGTTATTAGGTTCTGTTCATTATAATTATAGCGATTGCCAATGTCTAGATTGACTGAAGGTAAATTTTTGGTGTTTCATCTGGTTTCGATTCTCAGTGTTGCATTTTAATCATAGCTTTTTGCTGCAGTTACTTGATTACTTAAAAAAATATCTATTATCATTTTCGAGTGTTCAAGGCCTAATATTCTTTAAATTCTCTTTGCCATTTTTTCTTTATCTATTTATTCTCTTCTCCCTCGCAGCATCTTTTCATGAGATATTGTTTGTTATATATACTTCTATGAACTTTTTCCTTCTGAATGATTTTTGCATCATTCTATCTTTTCCTTCTGAATGATTTTTGCATCATTCTATCTTTTCTTTCTGAATATTTTTGCCGAGGTTAGAATGATGGTATAATCTGTTTGGGGCTGTACCAAATAACCGATAAAACCAAAAAATTGAATTGAACCAAGGTATTTGGTTTGGAAATTTTCGGTTTCAGTTTTTCTTAATAAGAACTGAGATATTTGGTTTCAGTTTCAGTTATTGTAATTGATATTTTGAAATATCTGAACCAAACAACAGGTAGGGGCACAAATGTTATCACAGGCTCTTCCTTATCCTAACATTACCTTGTCAGCACATCTATTCAAGACAACTGAGTAGATTTTTTAACTCTCCGTCACATAAATGACCATAGTAACTTTTTTTTTATTTTATTTTAACTGTAATTTTAAACCTTCATTCCAATCTTAGCTATTCTTTTCCTTCTCTCTCCAGTTTTGCTTTCTTCTTTCTTCTTTCTTCTTTCCTTGTCCAACCTTCTATTTTCCTTTTTTCAGAGTGTTATAAAGTGAGCCCAGGTGTTAGATGACTTTTGAGACTTAAATTGCTCTATCTTCTATCCAGATCACTAGTTTGCTTAGGTTGGGGCCCACCTTGGTGCCTTTCTAGTGGTTATTCTTCAGTTAGAATTTATACATACGCATACACAAACTCAAAGCTTATGTGTGTCTGTATTGGTGTTTATGTGAACCAACACCACCTCACCCCATGATTAGATAATGTGTTTAAAATTACAAAAAGTTACTGTGACACTTAAGGTCTTAGATTTTATCTCATGTTTTGCTTGCCCATGATTCATAAGTTGTCCTAGTGTGAAATGAGTGGCCCATCTCAAAATAAGAATCTGCCCCATACAGTCAGTCACTCTTTGTTTTAAAGGTATTCTTATTTAACTATGTTGATAGTGAAGAGGATTTGTTTTCTTGTTTTATTTCCCGCTGGAGGACTAATGTCTATACAGGTAAACCAGATTTGTTAGTTTTCATTGACTGAAAGCCAGTATTCTATATTTGGAAATTAGTTGATGGAGAATGGAATATACTAGTTGAGGATTAAGTTTTCGATGACTTTATTTATATTTTACAGACTCTACATCATCAGTCCCTGCTGGCTTCAAAATAAATGATAATGCATTCTGATCTACTACTAATGAGTGTCTAAGACTAATCTTTATGGTTGCATGAATGCAGAAATTTTCATAGTTGAAGGAGACTCAGCTGGCGGTAGTGCAAAGCAAGGCCGTGATAGGCGTTTTCAGGTAATATTTTACTTCTTCATGGTAGTTGGGCTGAGTAGATACAATTTAGATAAAATGCAGTTATTTGAAACATGCTGGTTAATACTTTGGATCTTTCTGTAATTTAGTTCTGTTTCATAAAAGGCTTCACTTGATCTATTAGTTAAACTGATCTTATATAGAGTTGAAGGAACATTACTTTTGCTTGCAGTAACTAGGATGTGAAAATGTACTAATCTTTAAATGTCACACCTATACATGTAAAGAAAGACACAATGGAGCAGGAAAACTTTGTGTATCAAATCAAACAGTCATACATGTTGACATTAGGCTAGTCTCAAGATGCTGCTTGGAGCAGATACTTACCAATTGATGCCATCAGAGGACTGGTCTTATTCTGCAAATGTCTTCTTCTGTCCACTATGTTTGTTAATCTGCTATTATAGCATTTTAATGCAGTATTTTATGTCAACACTTTTTGGAAACATGTAACTTTGAGACTCACTTAAAATTGGACCAAATGCACTCAATTCTAATATGGGATAAGGGTCTTGAACAACAAACAGCCATGCCTTCTGCTAATATAACTCGGCATCTTTCCCTATTCTGATGGCCTCTTCCCTGCAGTAACTATAACTTCACCTTCAGGTGCTTCTATTTGCTACCAATTTAATGATGCTGCAAATTATCTTTCTCTTTAAGTTGATGGCCTTAACGACTCTTTTATGGAAGTCCATCTTTATTTGATTTTCTGTTGCTTCAACAATTTTAGCTAACTCATCTGTAATGCGTAAAATCCCTACTCCTTGGACTTGCAAGTTTAGGGGGGAGTACCCGTATCAGTGGATGAAGGCAGGGGATATGTGTCTGAAACACCTTGGAGATTTTGAACACAGCAGAACGAAGAGAGAAGAGAGTGGAAGAAAATGAAATAGAGACATTAGTCAAAAAGGGACAGAGAAACGACAGCAGTCTATGAATAAAAGAATGAGAAGTGTTAGAACTACTCCATTTTTGTATGGATAGAGTAGCTGGGCTTAGTTTCAATTATTCTTCTGTTTATTCTTCTGTAGCATGCTACTGTAGTGATGTCTTTGTGGATTTTATTTTTGTTGCACCATGCAACTGACTCAAGTTCATGATATTCTTTGTGGTACATGGTCGTTTTGGATTCTTAAGTGGTTTGACCAGTGACATTTGGCTGTTGTTACTATTTACAGCTTGTTTGCGATGTAGTCACTTAGTTACGATTTTATGGATTTTACTTTAGTTAAGCCATGACAATTTGCTTTCGTTAAATGGTGCTCCTTGATGCATGTGGGGTGTAGACATCTATTCTGTCAGAACATTGGCATATGGCTTGTTCAGTATGTTGGTCCTGCTGTAGTTACATAGAAAACTACAGTTCAGATAAACGTTTAACATGATATGATTCATTATCTGCACATATAGATTATTATTCAGGATAGCAATCCTGGTCTTGTTTTCTGTTGTCCTGATTAGAGTTATATGTCTGTAGCATATTGAGTCTATAAATGTGTTGTTGCAGGCCATTCTCCCCCTGAGGGGTAAAATTTTGAACATTGAAAGGAGGGATGAGGCAGCAATGTACAGGAATGAAGAAATTCAAAATTTGATTCTCGCTCTTGGACTTGGGGTGAAGGTACTTGTTTTGTTGTTACTCTGCTTAATTTCTTTTCTCATATGCAAACTGATAATATCACATAATATATCTTTTTTATCCCAGGGAGAGGATTTTAAAAAAGAAAACCTACGATATCATAAGATCATCATCTTAACAGATGCTGATGTAGATGGTGCTCATATCCGAACTCTCCTGCTGACATTTTTCTTCAGATATCAGGTAGACAGTGATAAAAAGTCTCAATTTTGAGGCTACAAAGAATAAAGGATTTATATAATTTGTTCTTTGCAGAGAGCCTTATTTGATGAAGGTTGCATTTATGTTGGTGTTCCTCCCCTGTACAAGGTTTGTTGTTAGCTATATTGGATTTAGAGAGAAGTAATCTACCTAACAGTGTGCTTAATTCCTTTTCTCCACTTTGCTACAATTATCAGGTTGAAAGGGGAAAACAAGTATACTATTGTTATGATGATGCAGACCTTAAAAGGGTCCAGAGTATGTTCCCCCAGAATGCATCATACAACATTCAGAGATTCAAAGGCAAGGATAAAATCTCTCTCTTTCTCTGTTGGTGGATATATGTAATTCACTGTTGGGAGGCTAAGCAAGCTAATCTGCATTCTGTTATATGATTCATGCACACGATGTATATCTCTTGAAACTTAGTGTCTGCTATCATATGTAATGAAATCAATTAGTTTGAAAGTTACCCTGTCGTTATAGTGATGCATGTATTTTAGTCTTGCATAATCATATGAATACAAGAACATGCTCAACTTTATGTTTGACTGTTTTAAAACTACACAATACTAGTCAGCATTCTGTTTTATGATTAATGCGAATTATGTTTCTTCTGATTTAATGTGTCTCTCATATTTAATGAAATCTATTTAGTTTGAAAGGGTAAACTGATACTTTTTGCTTTTAGTTTTTGCATATGCATATACAGTATTAGAATGTGCTCAAATATGCATGGTCTCTTGGACCTATTGGTTTTTCTTTGCAAGTTACTTGTCATCTTATTTAGCATAGATACTTCTAAGAAAATCAGGGTCAGGTAGTGAATCATCCTTTTGAGGGGAAGAAAGATCCCATTAGAGAATTTTCAAAGTGACAGCAATAGCCTGAAAAAGCTGGATCTGCTTATGTAATTTGGCATGAATTAATGTGTCAATTAAATAGAAGCTTAACAACAGAACACATGTTAGATGCAAACTCCTTATGGCTCCTAACTGAACATGAAAACTTGTGTAGGGTTCACTCAGGATTCATTGAGCCTTGTTTCATAAGAGCAGTTTCTGACGAAGTGGCTCATGTGGAATGTTTGTTGACTTTTTAACATCAACAAGAAACTTTATCCCTTTTTGGGATTTTATAAAATCTATCTTTTTGTTAAAACAAAGTTATGGAGAAAAGAAAATGAGTCACATTTTTAGAATTGACGGACAGTGAGTGGAAAATCACTATTAAAAAATAAACAGAAAACACTGCAATGCAGTTACATGTCACTTTTTTTTTCTATGATGGAGGCAAATTTGTACCAAAAGTTAAGCAATGACTTCCACTAACACATTACATATATGCAGTTTTAGTTGAGCCTTTTACTTCTGGCAACAGTACGAATTCCCTTGAGTTCTAGGACTTGGATGGAATTATAATCATTTTTTCCATTTAAATCTTGGGTCTGCTCTGTATTTCTTACCATTCTGCTGCAAAAATATGGATGAGTTTTCATCATGCAGCATTGGTTGTATATTTTAATTAGAATGTGTATGGTTATGATGCAGGATTGGGTGAGATGATGCCTGCTCAGCTGTGGGAAACAACAATGGATCCTGACCAAAGGTTGCTGAAGCAATTAGTGGTTGAAGATGCTGCAGAAGCGAATATGGTGTTTTCATCCCTTATGGGTGCTCGGGTATGTAGGTCCAGTTAATGATTAGATTAGTTTATGTAGAATGAGGCACTACTGTTTATGGCATGCGTGGCTCCTTTTGCACTGACAAAAAGCTTAGGATTAGTCTATCAAGTGCAATAGGCGTTAATTATTTCTAAGTTTTGTGGTTCTTGTATTGTATTGCCGTCTCTTGTGAACATGGACACACCTGTGTGTAAAAGCTGCTGGGGATAAATTTGATTTAAGGTCTAAAAGAATTCCTGATTGTCCTGCACCATGCATCCTTCAGAGTGATATTTTAAAGAGAATTACTAAATTAAAGTGATTTCTGTGTATTTAGGTAGATGCAAGGAAGGAACTCATCCAGAATTCCGCAAGCAAGATCAACCTTGATAAGCTGGATATTTGAGAGTGGAGTTATTATACTGCATGCAGACATTGGGGTATAAAAAGATTTGTACTGGTAATTCTAGTTGCCAAGTAGGTTGGAAGTGCTCTTTTCTTGGGTGGGTGAGGATTTTGTATTTGGGAGCTGTGTATAAATGTTGTATTTATAGATATTTAAGCCTCAAATTGAAGATCCTCCATCTTCATACGTTGCTGTTTTCCAAATTTTGATCAGAAAATTTGTGGAGAATGGGCAAAAATGATTTTCTTTTCATTCATCTGAATTTATAGGTGGAAAAAGTTTGGTAAAATAACATTAAGTAAAGAGCATAGAAAAAAAAATGGTGTTAGACGTAGACAATAAATAGACAAGGTGACCCCACTGAGGGAATATGCTTCAAGTGTTGGAATCGGTTCCACTTTATGCTGCTATATTTTTATAGAAAGAAGAGGGAAGGAAGTTCCAACAGAAATAGACAAACAAAGAAGAGGGCATGCAGCTTCAATTCGGGGGAGAAGAATGTGAGTTACTTGTGTCAACCTTGTCTCGTTTTCTTTGATCATTATGATGATTATCGTCTATTTTATGGTTACGGGTAGATTAGCCATGATATGATGCCTTTTGAAAGCAGTAACACCAGGGGATAGGATGAATGATTTCATTTTTAATGTCTCTGTTTAAGAAATGCCTTTGCCAATCTATACTTTATAGGCTGATGGCTCTCATATTCTTCCAGAAACAAGATCAGAGTGAGTAACCATTTTTGAGCCAAAGCTCTAATTTGAACGTTTTAAACCGTTCCCATCAAAACTTGAATGGTCAGAATTCAACATTCCTTTGGTAATCAAAGTCAACACTGCATCTTTCCTTCTCCCAGCATGCCGGATCAACACTCTCTCATACTTTATCCTCCTGTTGGATATTGTTTTGAATTTACTTTTGAAACCTAAGGTTGAAGATTTGAGTGTTAATCAAAACTAGAGTTTAAAATCATGCAAATTTCTTATTTTTCATGTGTTTGCTTCGCTAAGATGATAAATAGAACACTCTTGAAGATGAAAAAAAGTGAACAAAGTAAATATTATATTTATATATATGAAGAATAAATTCCTTAAAGAATGTCAAGATTTCTCAGGTTTTTCAGAAAGGTTTCTCCAACCGTAGAGCCGACCTTAACAAATACAGCTGGATAACCAAGTGGAGCTTCAACCCATGCTTCACAACCTTGTTTTTCGTATTGCTTTCCTGTCCAGATATGTTGCCAAGTACATGTTTCTCCTGCCGGGAAATAAGCTTTGACATTCTTCTTCCCCTTATCAAGCACAGGAACCACTAGGATCTCACTGCCCACCAAGAACTGCTGGTAACTGAAGCTCTGAACCTGCTCATCATCTGGGTAGTGGAGAAATAGGTGACGGCAGATAGGCCAGCCCTTTTGAGCAGCTTCCTGTTTTGCGCATCCAACATAAGAGTACAACCAAAGAGAGAGCAAGAGGTTTGTCAGATTATTACATATGTTGCTTGTTTAGTAGTGAATAACTGCACATTTCTGGCATTACCTTTACAAGTTGGACTCTGTAAAACTTCCAAGCTTTGTACACTTTAGCAAAGCGCGCAAAATGTGACAGAGTTTGGTCATTGGAGTAAAATTGGCTGTTGCAGGATGGCTTGTTCCCCTGTCAGAGGAAAGATTGATATCAGTTACGAACAAGATCATACCTGACTACCTGTTATTGTTATCTTTGGGTCAAAACTTCAAATTTTTTGACAGAAATCTGGAGAATATTGGCAGGTTATTACTAATTAGTTTGCCTAGTTAGCACAATTCAGAAAGATATATCTGACGACTTCTTTTTAAGCACTTGGAAACCTCTAAATATCACTTGACTATGCTAAAACCTGCATATCATATTTAGACAAAACTCCTGAATTATGTTAGGGATACAGCCATAAAGGTAATATATCAATCATTAACAATTTTTCTGACTGAATGAAATTTCTTGAAAATAGTTGGAGCTGTAACTTGTGTAGCAGGTAATAGTTAAAAGTTCACCATATGGACCTTCAGACATTTCATGAATGTTTATAGAGTTTGCTCATTTATTTTTAACTAAACAAAAATGAGTATATGACTTGCTATGCTTAATTATTTGGGTATTTCAGGTTACAGATTTTGACTTACCTCATGAGTCCGGAAAACGATGGTGAATGCATTTAGCTCCATCCATCTCAAAAGCAGCTCTTCACTTCGATGATACTTAATAATTGGTAAGTTTATGGCACAGTAACCTCCAATATCGCTATGGTTAAAAGCATACCCAGAAAGTCCACTGCTCAATAGGCCAACAACAGAACTCTTTATCCCATCATTAGCTTGCCAGCTTACCATTTGGTCCCCTTCCCAAAACAGCATCCCCCATCTAGGACTATTCCTGAAACCAGCCCTCATGAAGAAGACTAAGCCCTCTTCTGGGTCTTCTCTCTCCTTTCCCACATGATTACTTTTCCATTCTTCCACAAATTCACGATTTATTTGAGCCCATAGTTCTGGGTATTTGTTATGGGCAGAAATAGGATCTTCACCTGGAAATGTTGAGTATATTATAGTTACTGATATAGTTCAACAGGAAAATGTTAGGAAAAAAGGAAAGGACAGGGTTAAGAAAGAGTTCATATGATTATCATCTAAACATCGGATGTGTTCAGGGGATTATGCTGCCACCTCATGCCAATAACTTGCTACTTTATTGCACTTTGCAAGGAAGGATGCAAATATTTGACAATATTGAACACAGAATGGATATGACATACTTTGCAGAAAGCTATTTGCCATGCTTGTCTTATAATTAAACAAACGGGGAGATAAATTTATAAAATAATAAGTTAAAAGATTGAAGCATTTCTGGAAGACAGCATGGGCCATGATAGTGAATTAAACTCTAGAACTATGGTAGTTTACTTCCAAGATGACATGCTAGTTTGGAGGTGATTGAGACCATTGCCACCAACCATGACAGAACATAGAGACAAGTATTGGAAAATGAATAGCTTATTTATGCTCCAATTTTTTTGTAATTGTGGATTCAGACAGGAACTTGATGTTTTAGAAAGATTGCTACCACTGCCTTTGAAACTTCAGAATTATGTACCAATAAACAACTTCAAACTCTCATCACTACTACCCTCCTGCACGTGGATAACCACAAAAGAAACCAAAATGGGAGACCCAAGAGAAGCAGCCAAAGCTCTTTGGATCACCTTGATCCTATGCAGACCAGTTCAAAAGCGGTTAAGATTTCAAACCTGAATAGAGTACAGCATCCACTGGCAGGCCTTCACCAAAATCAGCCATCCATCCTCTGACTCCATCATTCACCATTTCCAGTAAAATCTGCTTGAACCAATTTGCAGTTAGTGGGTGTGTCAAGTCCAACATTCCCACATCAAACGCTGTATTCGGAACCATGTAGGGTTCTCCATGCTGATCCCTCACCAAGATGTCCAGCTCTTTTGCTTCCTCAAAGAGATTTCTCCTTTTGTTTGGCTTCTCATCCATCTATAAAAAAGGAAGTCGAACTCTCAATTAAGGTTGCAAGCTTGCATCCATTATCAAACTATAGTGCAGTACGTGCTACGTAAAAAGTCATTTGGCATGCTCAATATGGAAAAATCTTCAGTCTTTTAGGGAGAAATAATTGCAACACCCTTTGTTGGTTAAATTTGTTGCATGTGTGGATTGATGGTTGGTATGGTTCTACCGCAGGACAGCATAGAAGTTAGCAAAGAAGTATCAGCATAAGAAGATCAGTACCAGTGCCAAACAAGGATTGCAGTATGTCATCACTTTGATGCAGTGTGCACTAAGATCTTTAACCAGCTGTTGCCATCCAGGGTACCTTGTTGTGTCCACTTCCCAATTCCACCATAATTGTGATCCTATTAATGTTTCCCTTTGCCCCACCCAGTCCTACAGAACAATAGCCACAAATCAAATTGACGGAAAACAAGTATTTAGAGTTCTTATTTTTTTGAGGTTCTTTGAGCAGAATAAAGTTTTCAATCAAGATCATCTCATACTGGCTGATGGATTGCATATTGCAGTTCCAACTTTTCAAAATTATCCAGAAAACAAGTATAACTGTACTATCAGAAAACTGGATCTAACAAAAAATTGACTCAGGTGTCAATAATTACTGAACAAAGAAGAGAATTGTCTGCATTTCAGTCAGTTTCAGCACTGAACAAAGGCAAGGACATTCGCATTACCTGCAACCAGAATGCAGAAATGGGAACCTTATAAGTCGTCAATTTATCCCAAACGCAGCGCACAGTTTCTGTGCCACCCTGCATGCCAACCACTGCTCCAGATATCATCCATTCAGGGAGCTTAGGAGGCCTCCCAATGGCTTCTGTGAAGTGTTCAATGATCTCCAAAGGTGAGTTTCCATGTAGTATTCTCCCTTGAACTGCATTTCCATGTATCTGCAAGCTCCAGCATACAGAAAATGGGAAACTGCAAGTTTTAAATCTTGATGAGGCTCGAACAACCCGATTTCTTAACAGCTTTATAACATTCATAAATCTCAAGTATGCATTAGTGGATTACAACTAGGATATAAAGACATACTCAGTTCAACAGTTGGACACTTGTTTCAAAAGCATATTGAGCACCGCCTTAAGATTTGTTTCAAAAGCAAATTCAATTTTATCATGACTACATGTATTGAAATATACCTGTACTTGGACCCTATCATGTTGTGTCAGATCAAATACAGAATAGTTATATCCTTCCAGGTAAAGAGACCTCATCTTGGATGTCATATAGAATGGTGAAGGAGCATAAGTAGTACTCCAATCTCCCCCAGCTCTACAACAAAGAAATTCTTTTTGAGATCAAAACCATCAAATTAGTGCTAGAGGTTAACCTTTTTAAATGATGGATGACAAAGCAGTTTTAACTTATACCTGTAGCTAACCAAGTTAGCAGCAAAGGTAATAGGTTGGTCTCCTCTTCCAATACCTTGTTCTTGAACAAAAATGGGTACCCTTTTCCCCTTAAAATCCATGCGAGAAAACTGCTCTCCAAAACCAAAAAATCTCTCATTTCCTTCACTTGCATAGGTGAAACAAACCCTGTTGAATTCTGCTGTAGGTTCTGCAACATTCAGTTCTCCTAGTTCCTCCTCTGATGAAGAAACTGTGACCAAACCTTTCGTCCTTGTAAAGACCCAGTACCAACCCAGCTTCCGTTTTCGATACCGGCCCAGTTTCCTCCTCAAACGCCTGTACCATCCTGAAGCAGTTAGGGGTGAAGCTTTCTGGAGATGAAGCTGAAAATTTGGCTGTCCAATTTTGACTTGGAATCCAATTTGGTTACTGTTCTTTTGATCAAACAAGACCCAATACCTTGCTGAAGCAGCAGGTTCCCTTTTCTCAAATTTTATATCCTTATAAATGCCTGAACTTTGAAGCCTCTTCTTTTTCCTTTTGCTGAAAATGTGGCCTGTTATAACCAAAACAGGGGGCTCCGCAAACTTGGAATCTGTTTTGAGATGGTCCAGTTCCAAATGATCAGGCAGAAAGTCATTATCTTTATGATCAAATTGATTGATCAAAACGATATCTTCCATAGTTTGGTGATGACAAAGCAGGTGAACATCTCTGTCTTTGACGACAAAAGATCCCCTGCTTTCTTCCACCTCAGTCTCAGCCAGGGCAGCAGTTATAAATGCCTGTCCGGGGATGGTGGACCACAATGATTTTGAAGGCTGAGATTGGTGAGAAATTGAGATAGACCCGCCATTTCTGGTGCTCCAAAGAAGCTGAAAATCCTCCCCGACTGGGAAAATTTGGTGGGGCGGCAGCGTTTGGGAATTGATGAAGAGGTTGCCTTGAATTGAGGGCAGAGATCTTGGGGTAGAAGGGAAGGGATTGTTGAGATGCTTGTGGTGCTTTTTAGTGATCTTGAGGATTGACATGCCGAGAGTGGGGGAGCTTTGATTGTGCATGGGATGTCATTTAATTTGTAGCTAGCGTTTGATACAAAGGAACTAGATCATATTTTTGTATATCGTGTCTAATTAAATTATATTTATATATTTATTTTATAATATATATTGTAATATAAAGATTATAATGTAATCATATTACAGTCAAATAATGTAATGTGATTATAGTCTAAAATCAATACAATCACATTACATTATACCTGTAATATTCTTAAAGATAATTTTACTTTTTAACTTTATTAACTTATTAAAAATATTTTATAATGTTATAATTAAAATAAAATATATAATATAAGAATTAAAAATAAAATAAAATATAAAAAATTAAAATTTATATAATATAGATAAAATAAATAAAAATAAAATATATAATATAAAAATATATCAAAAATAAAAAATAAAATATATAAGATTATAATATAAATGAAAATAAAATAATGATATTAAAAATATATTAAGATTGATATATATAAAAATTAATAATAAAAAATATAATATATTAAAATAAAATATAAAAGATTATAATAATAAATAAAAATAAAATATATGAAATTAAAAATATATTTAAGAAATGATATTATATAAAAATTAATAATAATAAATATAAATATATTAAACTTAAATTTTAATAATTAGAGATAATTTTGAAAATTAACATTACATTCTCAACAAAGTACTTATAAACCAAACGCTGCAATGTTATCTTCCCTGCATTTTACTTGTATACCAAATACTGTAATGTTATTTTTCCTACAATCACATTGCTTGCAATCACATTGCTTGCAATCACATTGCTTACAATCACATTACCTGTAATCACATTGTATTGTAAAGTATCAAACGTCACTATACATTTACTAATATGTCAAGGGATCATATTTGAAAAGTCTTTAAATTAAGTAAGAAACTTCAAATAAAATTTTTATTATTATTATTTTGAATCAATTAAATCTTAATTTTAAATATCATTCATTCACCGTTAATGATGTTAACATGATAGTAAAAATATGGTATAATTATATTATCATTGTGTTATACATATTAATATGTTATTTTAATATTATATTATATAATATAATAAATAATATTTTTATTTATAATAATTAATTATAAAAGTTAATTTAAATTAAATAAAAATATAAAAATATTATTAATATGATAAAAATATTAATATTTTAAAAATATTATATCATTTTAAAATCATTAAATTTTACCTGGCAAACTTAGAACTGAATGTAGAAGTTAAAAGGGATAGGATAGGATAGGCCAGGGAGAATTTTGTCTCATGCTAAGTCGCAAACACAAATTGGTTTCAGGGTTGAATTCAAAGTAAATTAATTATAAAAGTCACAATTGGACCATTAAAACTAGTAGCAAGCTGGTGTGATGGTGGCGGTGGCGGTGGTGGTGGGGTTACACTTCACTTTTACTATTCAGCTTTACGAGAGAGAGGCAGAAAGTTTGCTTCCTACAAAATCAAAACAAGGAAAAAATTCTTGAAATTTCTCAAATTTTTTAATTTTGAAATGGATAATTAATATTTTGTATCTGGACAACAAGTTGGACCAAGTTCATCTTGCTAAGGCTGATAAAATAGACATGCTTCATAAATATTTTCTTCAACAAGATATATACTTTTTTTTCGGTGCTAACTATATATTCATGCAATTAAAATATGAGAAAAAAACAACCAAAAAAAATGTGTAAACATTAAAATTTTCACTGTTTAAGTTTCAACTCGAAATTTTCATTGTTTAAGCTTCAACTGAAAATTTTAAGTATAATAAGTTATATTTATCTAAATCTATCATAATAGATATTTATTTAGAATATAAAAAAATGTGCTTAACTTTTTATACATGATTTTAGCAACAAAAATAACACAATCATCAAATTAACTACGGGAATTCAATACTTTAGAATCTTCCGTTCTCTCTATATATATGTATTGCTATTTAAAAAAAAATCATAAGAGTTGAGGTTTTCCAAACATACCTACACCATTAAACCCACGTAGAATATTGAAGTCTAATTCATTTTATTAAATCATATTGTAAACTATCATATTATTTCATTATCCAGGCTAAATTTAGTCTAAGTTTGATAAAAATACAAAAATAAATAGTATAAGTCAACACTTTAATTAAAATTCAACAATCTCGTACTTGGATTACATTATTTAAATTCAAATTTTGAATAAAAAGAGTTTTCTTAAAATGACTCATAGGCTAAAATAAATGAAAATTTCATGGGTCAAATTTTAATAAACATTAGTCTTGACACTACTCCAAACATGTTGTATCCAATAAAATTTTGAAATATTGAAGGATAACAGCAACTCAATCTATAAAAACACAGTAACAACTACAACAACATATATTACTCAATCCTATCAATATAAATTCGACGTGGTAGTATAGGAATGAATAAAAACACTTTCTTAATGATCTATATCCTACGTTGTACTCATTTATCAAACATTTTATACTCTACTTTTTGCAACTCAAGCTTGCAAGAAAAATATTTTATGGTTTATTTAATAAACTTGTATATCTACCTTACCTATCTTGATCAGGTATACCTTTGTGTGTCAAAAATATACACTCAAGGTTTATGTGTTGTATCTACCTTACGTATCTTGATCAGATGTACTTTTATATGTAAAAATATACCTTCAAGGTTATCAATTTATACTTAACTTATGCTTAAGATTGATACATGTGCACACACACGCGTGCGCTGAAATATACACACACACACATAAATACTTTATGACTAAATATCACAAAATAATTATTATTAATAATAAATCCAAACACATCTTCAAAAATGTGTTAAAAAAATTAAACATATACTTTATAGCACAAAGTTATGTTCTTCTCACTAACCAAAAACATCAAAATACTTTATAACACCCGTATCATAAACATGTTCTTGAATGTAATAGGATGCAATCCTTTAGTCAGAAGGTTAACTATCATGTCATCAGTCTCAATATGTTGTCCTGAAATGTCATCTTTTTCTCACAAATTCTTTAGCTATCAAATATTTTATCTCCATATGTTTGGCTCTAAAATACATCTATCATAGTTATTTGAAAAAAGTGCTTGAATGAACCTGGTCTTCAAGATCCTCAGGTTGTGTCCCAGACAACATCTTATCCATCAGAGATGGGTAACAAGTTTTTTTTAAAAAACAAAATCTATGAAACCGATTACTTATTTCATAAGTAAGAAATATATCATATGTTAATTTCCCAACTTTATTAATATTTTATCATGATAAAGCATCGACAATAAATAACTTAAGAATGATGCTTTTTTTTTATATAATTGGAGGAGGGAGGATTCAAACCTTTCTCTTTAGGCAAGAAGATAATGCACCAACTAATAAACCAAATGCTCAGATGCACTTAAGAATGATGCTTTAATGTAATAAAGTTTCATAATTGTAATATTTTATAATTCCTTTTGCGAGGTATATTATTTTATGAACTTTATGTATATAAGAAAATGACATAAATTGTATAAACTCACTGATAAAGATCTTTAATATATTCAATGGATAAATTGATTTCAGTATATCTATTGATTAACTTATTGGGCATACATCAACTCGATCATATTTTACCACATTCTTATGTTGAGAGACCTCATCAAAACTAGTTGAATTAGTTCTTGTTCCCAAATTGGTATATGTGCCCTAATATCCTATCATATGGGTATAAGATTATTTATAATTTCAGTATGCTCTCCTCCATCACTAACTTAAGAGCAACTAGTATCAGCCACATCTAACTTCATAAATTAAGTTGCTTTTATCTCAACATTTTACAACTTCTACTTGAACAATAAAATCTGTAGCAAATAAAATGATCTAGGTACTTAATAAAATAGCAACCAGTGGAATAATATTGTATCTTAGTTTCAATGGGATTATAAAGGTGTAACTCTGAAGGACATTTCCAAATACAAAAGCGTTAAAGATTAGGTTTCCATTCAATCCACAGCTTAAAAAGGGTTAAGTACAAACTTATTAAGGATTTTATTTAGAATTGTCAACAAGTAGGGTACTTGGTTTTTTTAAGGCAACCTACTTGAATCTTATTAACTAATAAGATATCCAAACACTACTTAAATAAAATTTCAAAAAACTACACGAATTTGTACCTAAATACTATATATACTGCCACTTAAATACCAAAATCCATTCAACCCCTGATTATGAAAGTCAAATTTTGTTATCTGTTTATGAATACTAGTTTAATAACACGAACCAAAATCGAGACTTGAAGAAGTAAATAATTATTTCACATTTAATTCATATGCAATTTACTAATAATTTAAATTTATAAAAACAAACAAACATTAAAATTAAAATTCAAACAACAAAAAATAACTCAAACAAACAATTAAATAATTAAATATAAAAAAAAGCATCAATAATTATTTTCTTCAAAAACATGAGAAATCATTCTTGTTCCTTAACAAATAATATCATATATTCAAATTTGGCATACATAAAGATAACAACAACAATACAATATATTACAAACAGCATTCACCAGAAATCATTCTTCTTTCTTAACATCAAATGTGCAAATTGAATTTGCAGTTGCATACGATATAATACAAAGTTATACATTTTGATTTTAATCACTGTAATTACAAATGATTTTACTTTGAAATTAACTAAAAATTATAGTGAAACTTTTTTCTTTTGCTTAATCAGGAGACAAATTTATTAAGTATTAAGTGTTTGATACAAATTGATCAACATTAGAAAGAGATCAATAAAAGTGAAAGTAAACAAACTACGACCTAGTTCACCAAATATCAAAAAACCAATAAGAGATTTAGTACAAGGCAGAAGAATACATATGTTCCACGATTGTCATCAAGAGATAAACACAACAATACAACAAGCAAACGATTAACTTAGACTTGGAGATTATTCTCATGTTGAAAAATCTTGATAAATCTTAAAAATAAATAGTAGAAACCCGTTAGTTGAAGGAGTCCCTTCAAGAAGGCAACATATGCTTGTAGAAGGATCCACAGATCTTAACATAATATAAATGGCAATGTATGTTAAGAGAGGGAACTCTTTTTTTAGTTTGGATGCTCAATATGTGCCAATTTATCAAAATCATAAATAAGTGTTCTCGAGACATTGGCAACATCACATACTATCATCAACAAACTACACCAAATAAACTTAAAAACACCTTCATAAAAGCATCAACTAATCATGAAAAAAACAATTCAACCATATTCCAGTAATATAGATGGAGATATCCCCATATGCTAGTATCAAACAAAGGAATCAATGATAAGATTGATCATATCCACTCAAAGTCAGTCCCCATCAAATAGAATGTAACCCCATAATACTAGCAATAACTCATAACAACAACATTAACACAAGTTGTCATATCAACAAGACAAAACTAGTGGGCAATGAAAATAGAATTATCATGACAGTGATGTGTAATAACAAGGAGAATAATATATGAAACCATAGATTAAATTAGGAACATTGTAATACTACCTACTTTAACTTGCCACCAGTTAATGGTAACAGTGGATTCTTTTCAAATTATTTATTGCTTTCCTTTTAAGTATTACACATGGTGAATCCAAAATTAAAGAACGCTTAACTTCGTATTCTTATAATTGAGTACATTCAAATTAATTGTTAGCAACCATCTTAAAATCCATATAAGAGTCAAAGGCTGCCATGGTGGAATTCAAATAAAACTTGACAATATGCATATTGCAGTAGCACAGTGGACATGTATTGCTTGCTTTAAGCCATTTTGTTATGCAACTTGTGTGATAAAGTGGAAGCGCAATAGTTGTTTGGCTTTTATCCTAATTGAAAGATCTTCAAAGCACACCAAACATGACTCTACACCCTATTCGCCAATCTTTACCTTCTTCGATTCTTCGATGGTTGTTTTACTTCTAGGTTTTATCTTCGAATGACCAGGATCATCCAAGACCACTGCAATAACATCCTTAAAACCTCCTCAAAGTCAATTTCAAGTATAACAATATTTTTCATGAAAGCATCATCATGATCAGCAAAGACCTCGTCCTTTCATTGTCAAAAAACATGCTAGCTAATGACATGTACAAATAGTCTGATTTCCTTTTGATCTCAAATGCAAACAAGGGGCTAAAACTTGGTCTAGTTCATCAAACATCTTGAAACTTGAAATAAAGAAAGTAATGAAAAAAAAATGAGGAAAAATAATTAGAAGAAAAAATGTGTTAATTTGAAATGGTTATAAAAAAAAAAAAAGGAATAAGAGGAGTTAGAATTATTATAGTGAAACTAGTATTTAATGCACATAAAAACTAATGTTTTGATTTCAAGCACAACGCCATTGGTTAAAGGTTCCCAAAAGTAAAACTAATATTCTTTTCTAACTTCCATGAAAAAAAAAATTATCTTTTCAAATTGCAAATTATGTGTACTGTAGACTATAAGATAGTAAAAAGAAAACAAGACATACTATTTTAGGTTTTCATAAATCAAACAAACTGATCATTTTAATAGACAATAATGAAGTAATCAAAATATTTAGTAAATTTGAACATACACATCATTACACACAAAAAGATTCACATCTTGAAAAACAAAGTCGGAAGGGTGCACTACGGATGGTTTAAAAGCTTTAAGACAGTGAAATATACCTAAACTCGAAAAATTACAAAGTCACTAAAGTCATTAAAGTGCTAACTAAAAAAATCATTTCTACGGGAGTCGTTGAGGTAGCTAGATTGGCTTGTCACTTGTGGTATTAGGCTGTCCATAGTCGACAGTAGAACAAATGGGAAAAGAAATAAGAATATGTAAACAAAAGGTAAAGACACAAGTTTGATTCCCAAAAGTAATCATTTTTTGATATATTATATAAAATTTATGTACAATTGGGTTTAAGGTAATAGGCACCTAAAAGTTTCCAAAAATTAATATAATCAAGTTTAGTTATTGGGTATCCTATTAACTTTGCATTCATCATGTTTTGATTTAACAAAAATTACATGTTATCTTAAACTTAAGGTCAAGTATTTAAAATTATCTCAAATATATTTTTAATCCCCTAAAGTCATATAATTACTTGAAAAGCCATGAATAATTAGAAAATATCATAAAAGCTTCCAAACAATGCATATTTTGTTAAGAAAACAAAGAGCAAACATGCCTTGAATTATTATTTGATTGTAGGATCAAGGTAAGGAAGAAATAATTGAACAAAGACACCCAAAAAGTTAGATAACAAGTCAAGAATGGACTTAAAGATGCTCAAGTTAATCCAAAGGCGAGAAGAGTGAAAAACTTGAAGTATAAAAAGCTATACTCAACCTTGGAGTGGCTATAGTCAACCCTGATCAAAAAAGCTCAAAAATTAGTGAAAGCGTAGCCATAGTCAACCTGGGCATTGTGGTAGTCGACCTTGGCTACTTTGAAGCATGACAAAAAGGTGTTAGCTTTATAATTGCTCTTTTGTTTTAATATGACAAAAGCTAATGATCAAAATATTGAATGCATAGTACATTTGGACTTTAGAGACAACCCCATGACTCTGATTGACAAATAGGTTAGGTACTTAAGTTCAATATCTGTTAAGAGGCTAAAACTAACATGAAGTATTGAAACCTTGAGAGAAGGTATCAAGATTATTTTGTTTGTATATGTCTCAAGAAACATTCAAAGAAACAGGTGTATCAAGACTACTCTGAACGGTATTGACACTCTACTCAAGAAGAGTTATATTTCCAAAGAACGAATACTAGAGTATTAAGAACAAAAGCATCAAGTGTTAAGACAACTTCCTAGCAATGTAAAATTTCAAAAAGAAAGGATTTGTGTATCGAGACTCACTTTTAGAATTTCAATACTTTGCCTTCAAACCTCAAATTCCAAAGAAGAAATCTTAATGTATCGAGAAGGAAGATCTTCAATATCAAGACAACACCTTTAAAGAGTGATCAACAAAGAGGAAGTGCTTAAGAAGCGAGGCACATTACATCAGTATTGAGATCAAAACTTCAAGATTCAAAAGAGATATAGTTGACCCTAATGTTTGTATAGTCGACCTTGGCAATCCAAATTTGGAACTTGCATGTTCTTGGGAATTGGATCGAGTAGAGAAAGGTTATACTCGACTCTGGAACCCTAATTTGAGAAATTTGAAAAACATAATCAACCTTACAATTGTTGTAGTAAACCCCCAAGCTTTAGCAACAACTATATTTAATTTAAACTTATGTCTAACAGCTCCAAACTCCACACCAACTATAAATAGACAACCTTGAGTCATTTGAAAGAAAGAAAAGACTTAAGATAATTATCAAACCCTAGAGAGACCTCTAAAAGTTTATCCTCACTCTTTAACTTCATTTTAGTCTTTCACCAAACTTAAAAAAGTTCTACACTTGCTTTACTTGAGCTGATATTTCTTCTCGCACTATACTCAAGCTTAAACGTCTAACACCCAACCTTTGTAGAGGCATTTTCTTTCTAAACATTGTACTTTTCTTGTGAAGATTTTAGCTTAACCTTGAACATCTATTTGTGTGTTTGTGGTTGAGTTCGTGAAAAACCATTGTTGAAAGATTTCAGTTGAGTCTATGAAAAATCATTGTTGAAAGGTTTCACTTGATCTAGTGAAAAAGCTTTGTAAAAGTTTCAGTTGATCTTGTGAAAAAACTATTGTGAGGGTTTTGCTGGATCCTATAAAAAACTCATTTCTCTTACTAGATTTGAAATTCCTTAGCGTTCCAAGAGAATGGATGTAGATACTAGAGAAAGTCAAATCACTATAAAAATATTATATCTTGCTTTAATATTTTCACATTGTAATTTATTGCTTGTATATAGCTTAAGAAAATATTTTACCTAGATTTATTATTTATGTTTTGCTTGCATTTAACTTAGGAAAATATTTTACCTTGATTTATTATTTGTTCTTTTCAATTTATTATTAAAAACTTGCTTAGGAAAATCACACATTTTGTTTTTGACACAAGAAATTTGTGGTTGCAAAAGTCTTGATTTTTACACTTAGTTTTCAAATATTTTTAAATACTAATTCATCCTTTCTTAATTTATTACTTATTGAGACTTCTACAATAACACATCAAAAGGTGATACTTGCACCCTACCCAAACCCAAGACAAGTATTAAAATTCCTTCTCGAACCTATTTCAAATCTCAATAGACGATACTCAAATCCTATAATATCGGATCAAGTACTAGTAGATAATTGAATAAAATGAACTCATAATTTACATCCTTAGTTCTGTTTAAGATATAAAAAGTTGGTTTGATTGCTTCTCCTCACAAAAATTTTAATAAAATAAACCCACTCATCATATCCTTTATAGTGTGATTCCACTTTTCAACCACACATTTTGTTTAGGACTACCAAGCACCGTGTATTAGGTATTATTCAATGACTCTATAAATATTTAGAAATGGATCCTTTTGTTGTCCTATTGTGTCAGGTTTACCATAATACTCATTACCTTTATTAGACTTGACAATCTTAATAGTTTTCGCATTTGTTTCTCAACATTACTTTTAAAGATTTTGAACTTATTAAGAGCTTTAAACTTTTCTTTAATTAAGAGTAGATAACCATAACGAGAAAAATAATCAAGGAATGTCATAGAGTATCTACAGTTACATATAGTAGGGGTATAAGGTTCACTTATGTTTGTATGAATGAGTTCTAATTAGTATTTCTATTTGATCTCTTTTCCTTTTATATTGGTTAATTTATCCCTAAAAAGTCAACACATGTGTTTGGATCATTAGAAGCAAAAGTAGGAAGGATATTATCCTTTATCAACCTTTCTACCATTTCCCTTTTTGTGGCCATCTTTTATGCCACAACATGGAAGACATTTCAAGTCCTTATATGTATTTTTGAAGAAAATTATTAATATTTAATTTTATATGCATTTTTAAAGAATTTTTTTAATATTTAGTTTCAAGTCCTTACAAAATTTAAATTTATCATTTTAATAATGTGACAAGATTTGGTAAATTGATCAAATACAAACAGTACAAGCATTATGAATGATAATATCAAGGCATCTTAGTTAAGTTTGATAGTAAACCATTTTAATGATGTACTCCCTGGCTACTATTTTCCCATCATAATTCATGGAAGAAAGTCTGTTCAGAAAAGGTCTAATTTCAACATTTGATTACACATATACCTTTGTATTATTATAGCTAATAACTCCTTTGCATTAGTGGTATCAAGAAGGCCATTTAACACGTATTGAAGAATTGACTGATAATAAGCAAATATAATTTACTGTATTTCTCCCTAAAAACCTTTCCTATGATTCTAAGAACTTCCCGCAATAAGTTCCATAGGCTTTCCTATATTCATAACCAAGCTTATGTCCACTATCTAAGTGTCAAACTCCACAATTTTCTTTTTCCAATTTTTAAAATTTGGTCTTGTTAAAATCTCAATGGTGACGAATTTGTTATTGACAAAAAAAGGTGATTAATTTTTAAATAGTGCACTTAACAGAATAAATAACGTAATAAACTACTATAAAGTCATTCTTCTCAACCAAGCAGTGTCATTATTAGTGTACTAGGACCTTGTTCTCATTTTCTAAATTCTTCAATGAGTAAGAAATTTAATACGTTAGATAGAAGAGGAGACATAGCGTTTCCTTTATATAGTGAATCTTTAATCCTACCAATCATAGGATGTAAGATTTTTAACACAAGCCCGCATGGAATATTGGAGTGTAAGTTATGTAACCCATTTTATTGCATCATATGTGAACTATAATATTATCTCATTATTCAAATCAAATTAACTTAGTTTGTATTTAACAAAATACAAAAAAATAAATAATATAATTCACACTTTAATTACATAAAAAAATGTAACATTGATTTTTTTTTTTAAAAAAAAAAAAGGGGTGGGTGAAGCTGGGTTTCTAGTGGAGCAGGCCAATGAATAAAGCTCCTTCTAAGATGATCATTCTCTCTTATCTCTTAAACATTTCATCCTTGGAGTTTTGGAAAGTAGGTAGGACCAGTGAATCAAAGACACTGCCAGGACAAGACACATTCATGATGGCATGTGAATTTTTGTTTTAGTGTGGTGAGCTTGAATCTTCCCAGGATGGCATGATGATTCCTCGGTTGGATGAATGTGACTATGTTTATGGATGATGTGTTGAGTAATGAATGGAGGCCTGATAGTGGACACATTCATTTTCCTTATTATTCAAGTCATAATAACGTGGACACTTCAACCTATTGTGAATATGTTTTGGGTTTGATACGTACGATCTCGAGTTAAAATGACAAAATGAGAAAACAGAGATAGTTGGTGTGTCTCATCTTAAGGATTATTTTATCTCATAATTATTTTTTTTTAAATTTAGAACTCGAAATCTTTCTTTTATCTCATAATTCTCTCTCTTTTCGTGCATCATTATATTAAAAATTTGAGAATAATTAAAATAAGAAATAAGTGAAAAATTAGTTTGGTTTTGAGAGTGAAAAACACCTTTTTAAAATCCGTCATTCTGTTAAACACAATAAAATCTCATAACTCGTTAATCAAAATTAATAAAAATATTTATGAAAAAAGTACTTTTTATTAAGAAATTGTTACGAGCGGTTTCTATTAACACTCCTAAACTATCAATAGATCGGAACTTGAGGACTTTAAGTTGGAATATCAAATGAAGTTTTAATCATGGGTATTTCTTTTAGGACAAGAACAAATTGAGTTTTACCTCTAAAACTAACTAGCTTTATTAGTTCTCTCTCCCATCCCATAATCTTGTTCAATGAATGCATTCCAACCAACCCCAAAGTGTCATAATATTCTTAAGCATGGGTGTTTGACTTAGAGACAAATATACACTAATTGAATTTGACTGTGACTTTACTTGTGGGTGAATGTAGGCATATTTGCGTGCAAGATTCATCAAAATTCCATGAGTGACTTCGATATCTTGTTCAAACTTGCAACCTACAAATTTGCCAAAATAGCTTTTTTTTTTTATTGCAATTTTGAAGTTAGGCTTTTGTCCCCAAATTGGCCACTTGAATATTTTGGAATCATATCAGATTCTTCTGGTGCCATACACAAATTTTGCACTTTACTTAAACTATGTTGAAAATGACTCTTGGGAGAAAAACAAGGCTAATTAAACATTTCATATTTAAATTCTAATGAAATTTTTTATGTAATATTTGAAGAAGAAAAAAAAAATCGTAATTAAGTGCTCCAAGTATGTTTTCGTTCAACAATTTGGCACATTTGGTTCATTCCTTAACCAAATTAGTGATAGAAATTGCCATTTGGGTACAAAAGGTCATGTCATTTTTTCTCTTTCATTTTTAATTTTTTTTTCCTAATTTTTTAATTTTTGAATAAAAATAAAAAAAAAAACTAAAAAATCCAAGATTAAGTAAAAGACAAAAAACCCTAGAATTTTTTTTATTTTAAATTAAAGAAGATGACAAGGAAACTAGGAAGAAAGAGAAGAAGAGGAAAGAAAGAGAAAGGATGGAGAAAGGGAAGGATGAGAGTAGGAATGTCAAAGGGTAAGGAATTTATCATTTTTTGGATATCTAATTTTAACTTTTATTAAATTATAAGGTACTTGAACTTTGTAATTACTGGAATAAAATTTAACAATATTACTCAATCTCATATTCTAATATCCTAAAATTACTCGTTAAATACACGTTTATGGTTAGAGATAAAACCAAAACAAATATATATCTTTAATTAAGTGAGAAAAAATAAACATAATTCCTTTTCATATAATATCAAAAAATGGGTTTAGTTAAATCGGCAAGATTTTTTATTTAAACAACATCGAAAATCTAAAAATTACTATTTTCCTATTTGAATCCATTTCAAATTCGAATAAAAGATATTCGAATTGTGCACAATTGGATTGAATACTCACAAGTACCCCATTAAAGAGCACCATTGCTATCCCTAAAGGAGAGAGTCAACTCAAGGTAAGAGAAAAGGGCCCTCCCTTCTTCCTTCGCACTCTCTTGCTTTCTCTCTCTTTCCTTTGTGATTTGAGAGAAAAAAAAAATAAACTCAACTTATTTTAAACACATGATGCATTTTCAATTTAATTGTGTTTGAACATGTCACGCATATTTTTTAAAAAAGTGCAAATTGATACATGGAAGAATACCAAATTTGAGTATCACATTCGAAGCGAAGTGAAGAGAAGAGAACACAAACCAAATTAATCAAAGGAAGTTGACAAGACCAAATTAGCTGTGGTGACCAAGAACAAGAAGATTCAAATTAAGAACATTTTATATTACAAGATATGCGAGAAGACGGCTGGTACCCTCTCATATCTTCCAAACTCAACATGCACCAAAATTACCCATCAAGGAAATTCAAACTCCTACTAAGGGTTACCAATATTTCAGAAACTAAAAGCTACAGTCAGAGCACATAAAAAAGGAAAAATAACAGCATATTTCTTAAATTTTCCCAGGGAGTAGGCAGAATGTCTAGATGGTAAAACCAATATTTGACCTACATATAACAGATAACAACTGTGCATAGCATTAGAGGCTGCCATCAAACGGATAACAGAATGAACCACTGAAATCCTTAATCAAGCAAATCAGACAATGCATTCTTCCTGAATGCATCAACTTGAGCCAGTTGTGCTGCTAAAGCCTTATTTGGGAATATATTATCAGCTTTCATCCTCTCCCTGATCCCATAAGCTGGAGCTTTGGCATTTACATATGCTTGGACTAGATATTGGAACTGACGAAGTCGAGCCATATATCCAGCCTGTCTCATTCTATGGAACATTTTTTCAGAATTATGAATATCACCCCTCTTAGAATACTGCTCCATAACAGCCATGAAGGAACTAAACATTGGCTTAACCTGGTTCTGCTGGCATGCCTTCTGCAAGATTGAGTCCGCCTTTTCCACTTCCCCTGCCTCCACATGAAGCTTCACAAGAGCGTCCCAAGTCAATGGGCCAATCTGGCACCCATTATCTGCCATACGTTTTACAAGATCCTTCCCTTTTTGCAGCATCTTATGGTTTGAATACACCTTCAAGAGTGAGGCACAATACCTTGCAGGAAGCTTCTTCCATTTTTTTAACATCATTTCAAAAACTGCCTCTGCCTCTTCAATTTTATTTAACTTTCCCCAACCTTCAATAGCAGCCATGTACTCTTCAAGGTGGGGATTCGATTCGCAAACCTTCCAAACTCTTTCCACTTCATCAGCTTTTCCAAGATCTGCATATAGAGGAAGCAAAAACCGGCAAGCCCAACGATTCTCTTTTTTGTTGTCTCCTTCCATCCCCTTTAAAACCTCCTCAGCTTTTTCTGTAAGCCCCCCTGACACATAGTGCTTAGCCAGAATGGATTGTGTGTGGATGTCTGGTTCAACACCTTCAGCCTTCATTGTCTCAACAATTTGATCCATCCCAGTTATGTCATTGGATAAACCTTTGGTGTCAATTAAGATTTTGTAAGTGAAGAGTGAAGGCTTGACATTTTCTTTCTCCATTAATAACAGTACATCAGCAATTTTCTTCTTGTCAAGCCTCTTGTAGAGGAGCAACAGCTGGTTGCAAGAAAACGAAGTAATTGGGAGTTCTAGGTCCCTCATTTTGTTAAAGACCTCTTCTGCTTTCTTCACATTGTTAGCAACAACACAGTTAGCCAGCAGAGTACGGTAGATTACCTCTCCTCTGAAAGATGATGGGATCTTCTCAATGTACATTTCAGCCTTTAGGAGACCATGCACTTTGGCAATCAAATCAAGACGAGAAGCATACTCTCTCTCAGTGAAGTCAAGCTGCTTATTTGCCTCCAGCCACTCAGAGAGCTGCAAACCATCAAATTGTAAGCAAATGAAAAGCAGAGAACAAAATGCCATTAGGTCAAACCTAAAATTTTCATAACCCAAAGTTATACATAATAGAATATAATTTCACTTTAGGCATTTAAAGGCAAAACAACAAATCCAACAAAATGGATGAATGCCAAAGATGCCTAAAACAGGGTGTTGATATTCTACAATCAGTGATATTTCATCAACTGACCTAGAAAATTCATACTATTTACACAGTTGACATTTTTGCGGCCTGTGCTATGCAGTGTAAAAATTAGAAGCCAAACAGATGTTAAAGGAAGTTGCATGTTAAAGGAAGTTGCACTAAACTAAATACTTTTTGAGCCTTCAGGTAATAACAAGCAAAGTGCAAAAACAGAAGGACTTTTCTTTTAATAGGGCATCCAACTGCCTCCTATACAAGGGAAAAATAAAGGTGCGCTACTTTCCAGGAGAAATAACAAAAATAAATGGCACAATTTTTCAGAACTTTTGGTGCCAAATTTGTGCAACCAAATTTTTAATCACGACAATGATCAGAGGCTTGGCATCATAAGAATGTCAGATTGTTGCAACTTGCAAGAACATCAATTACACTTTTTAATTGATTGCGAAAGATAGATGAACAAATCATTAAGACATAATTGATGATGCAGAATGAGCATTCTTTGACAAAGAAATATACTATTACATACACCAGACAAGCAATCGGTTAAGAGGAAGGGTAAAAACAAACTGAAGTTAGTTCAATCTACTCATGCAATATTGCATCAAAAAGAAAGGTGAGTAAAGGTTTCCACAAATTTATATTTTAAACGAAATAGATCATACTCATGTCATGTCACAAACATCCAAGCAAGAAAATTTATATGCCCGTGGCATCTAACACATATAGCAAATAGTTGTTTAGTTTTTATACTTAAAAAGGCTGATGATTGCTTCATATATCAATGTTTTCTTCAGCTCATCTTCTGACAGAGAATTCGTTTTTTATGCTTTACTATTTAACTTAATACCATGGAACTTCAGATAATCAAGTAATAATTACTTATCGTGACAAACTAGACTTGTAGAAATTAGAAGAATAACAAGTAAAAAGTTCTGTTCCTTGCTATATTGAAGAAAAGGAAAAACAGATAAAACAAGGAAAAGCTCATAAATCCTAGTTACACATCAATGGAATGACAAGTGGAGTTCTAAGCGTATTTTCTGATATATAAAAAGTCCTTCCAACAAAATAAAAATATAGAAGAACCTTAAAATAAAACATTACAGTTAAACATATGAAGCAGCTTTGCCTAAATCATATTTAGATATATATTACAGTAATACAGGAAGAGTGTAAGAAGCTTACACATTACACAAGAAGTAACATGAAAAAGCTGTACAATTTATTTAATTTTTTTATAAAAATTTATTTAGATAATTTGTAATGGAGAAAATTACCAAAATTTTAAAATCACAATTGGCTCAACACCTATATGCAGAAAAGTTAATTTGATATTCAACAGGGTGACTACAGAGCCCTATTAGTTACTGATAAATAAATCCCCAAGATGATGCCATGATAAATCAAATTACCTGCAATGCTCTTCCATACATTCGACGCTTGCGAAGATTGAGCATGGCTACTGAAATCTCAGGTCTGTTAAAAGCTTTTCCTTCCTCAAGCCACTTATCAAGAACCTTATGAACAGAAAGACCTGGAGCAGCGATAACAGCTTTGAACAGTTCTGAGATAATCCCTCCAGAGGATGACTTTTTGTCACTAAGATCAGTCTCATCCTCTGATAATTCCAGTTCATTTTTAGCAGTTTCTTCAATACCTTCCTCATCGCCAGATAATTCTGGATCAGAAATCAATCCATCTTCAGCTTCATCCTGAGCATTGCATTTTTCTTTCTTCTCAGCAGTAGCAGGTGTTTCAAGTTCAGAAAAGCCATCTTCCAAGTCATCTTCCTCCCCACTGCTCTCTGCACCAGCTTGGGAAGAAAGGCCACACCTCCCAACAGAGAAATTACAGGAAGCATGTCTTGAATGGTAAAATCTCAACAAAGATGGACATTTATCAGATGTTGTTTGAGAAGACTCGAAAATAACAGCCTTTCCTTCTATGTAGTTACTTGCTATCTGTAATTTAGCAGAAGCAGCATAAGAAGCTTGAATGCTAATCCTTCTATCCCTGCAAACCAAGCCAAAATTCATGGGTAACTAATTCAAACCAAAAGGCATGAATCACAAAAAAAAAAAAAGACAAGAAAAACAGAAAACTTTTTGTTGAATTCAAAGCTTACTATAAAACAGAAAGAAATGAAAAGAGATGACCATTGGTGAAACTTTTTGCTGATATTCAACAAAATGCACAATTCAATAAAAGCATGACCCTAAAACAATATAGAAAAACATCAATTTGGTTTCTAGTTACTTTGGAACTCAATATAGTGAAAGAAAATGCAGTCTAATTCAGAGAGTCGAACTGGTAATAAAAAATTAGGGCCATCTCAGACATCAAGCAGTTTCAGCAATTTTCTAAAAGCCGAAAATAAGCATGTTCCATGTCCGCCTGTAGCAAGGTCAGTTTAGGTTGGGAAGCAATAGCCAGGGAAGTAAGAGCATTCTAACAAAACAACGACAAGAAATAAGCATTAGATCACATAGAAGCAAAGGGAGGGAGGGTGGGGTGAGTGCACTTTAAGTTAATTCATTTCTACCAAATAAAACATATAGGATATGTCATGAAACCCAAGATTTCCATTCCCCTTTCCTTCTTTACTTCCTTGGAATTTTTCTCGGTAAACAAACGATAAAATGAAATGCAGACATAATTTATAAAACATAAGCAAGAGAGAGGAAGGTACTTGAGAGGATTAGCAACTCGGCGTAATGCCCACATGGTGAAGCAAAGAAGAAATGGTTAAAAACTCTTCAAAACCCAAAACCCTAAAAAGCAAACAAGAAATGGTGCAGCAGCCAGCGACGGTTTGTTCTTAATGCTTAAACCCTAAAAAACCCCGAGGCGAAAAATGGGAATCGCCCTCTTTCCATTTTTCGGCCATAAAATGAAAGTATAACAATTGGGCTTTCAAAGGGCCCCACGAGTTGTTGTGGAACTAGATACCTACATTTATGTTTAGCAAGCTCTGATTATGCTTTTTATACCTCTTAACTGTAAAAGTTTGTCATCACTTTTCAAGAAATTTTTTTTTCAGAGGTAAAATGTTTATAGAAATTAATTCATCTAAATAAGTGTTGAAAGATATAAAATATAAAGATAAAATACCTTGATTTCTCTAAATTTTAATTATAATTTCACATGAATTTATTACTATTTAAAATGAACAGTTTATCCCAAATGTGTAAATGGTCTTTATGAGCAAACATAAAATATTTAAAATACTTTTTTTATCTTTTTAACTATTTTCTTTTTTCTCATACGGGTGGTGCTCCACCAAGGGATCACACCCATATCACAATCCTTTTGAGAAATCTAGCTGGATCTCGCATTTCATAGCCAGATTCAATTATGGAGTGATCAGTCGACCAGAAGTAGGATAGAGAATTTTTTTTGAATAAGAGAGAAAAAAATTTTAAAAATGAAAAACTATAGTTTATATATATGGTAATTTTTAAAATTAAAGAAGGATAAACTTATCCGTGAAATATTATCATGTCATCAAACTAACAAAAACATATTTTTTTGAGGTAGAGTGTCCATTCAAATACTAATACATTCGTGTGGAATTATGGTTAAAACATAATTTTCTTACATCAATTGTAATGGACTCTAATGATGCGTTTTGTTTGCAAAATGTAATAGAGTGTGAATAGAATAATTATTTCGTGAAAATAAAATAAACTAATAATAGTTACTATATTGTTTGGTTTAAGGAATGAAATTTACATTTTGATATATTCCAAAATTTGGATTGCAAAAATAATTTTGAAATAACAAAAAATAATAAAAAGAATATATATATTATTATAATTTATGAATTTTAATATGAAATATTAATTTTTTGATAATTTATTAAAAATATTAATATTTTTCATTAAAACTTGTATTTGATTACTAATAAAAAGAAAAAATATATTTTTTATTTTTGAAAATATTAGTAATATATAATTAAAATGTTAATAATTTTTAATAATAATTTATTAATAATTCATTTCTATAATTTTTTAGTATATGCTATTAATTTTTTATAATTTACCTAAAATGATAATAATTTTTTATTATCAATTTATTTCTATAATTATCTAATTTATAAGTAAAAAATATTTTTTATAATTTCACTATAATATATAATAATTTATAAATAAAATAGGAATAAAATTTTTAATAAATTATTAATAGTTTCATTATAATATATTAATAATAGTTTTTAATAATTTAAAAATATTAATTTGTTATAATTTATTTGAGATATTAATAAATTTTAATTTTTAATAATTTAAAATAATAATTTTACAAAATGTTTAAGAGTATTTTTATCCAAAAAAAATTTTGTTTATTCCAACCCATCATAATAGCTAATACCAAAGGAAGTTGTTATTAGCTATTTTGTGTTTTAAAGAAATTGTCATTCCTTGAGAATAGTCATTTACTTATTCAAAAATGAGCTAAACACAAATATAAGAATAGAGGGGAAATAAAGGAGGAATGGTTATGCCATTCTTTCTAACCAAACATACTGTCAGAGTAATCTTGAATGTCACACGAAATCAAAGTTGGGCAAAATTCAAAGGGGCACAATGGCTGGGAACTACAAGAACTTATTGTGGCTTAATTTGGTTTGCGCATGACCATTTTTTATTATAATGCCAAAACTTTAATGGTTAGAGTTTTTAAGTGCAATGTTATGGATCTCATATCTTAAGAGATAAAGTAGGTCTTGCGTTTATAAATAAGGATCTTTCTCTACTTATCAGATATGTCTTTTAAGTTAGAAATGTAAACTTGTAACACATGGTCATAGCTGATATAAACAAATGTTGAGAATTATGATAAATATAAATTGCTTGTAATAATAGAAATATGTTGCAAAATTATGAACCGATG
>NW_018397271.1:2990632-2991919 GCF_002168275.2 Theobroma umbraticum | reverse complement strand
GGTAAAAGCACATATGCTAATTACAAGATGTCAATGATGACCGTCAAGTTGAGTAAAACACTAGATGGTAAAATAAAGAGTTATGGATAAAGGGTTATGGTGTTAAAAATATGGATTAACGCAATCTAGTAATTCATTTTGTATATGAGATATACACAATACTTTGAAAATACCTTAGGTATGTAAGGTACTAAAATTATGTTGATGATTTTGAGGATTAGAGTACAAACTTCCTCAAAAAAAAGGTAAGTGTTGAAACAAATTTATGGAAAGTTGAAAAGCTTGACTAATCAATAAATGACTAAAATGTACCTACATGATATATGATAAGGTAGATACCTTGTGATCAAGGAGTGAGAAGTTTGTACAAAAGAGATGATTTTGAACAACTACCTTGGACCGGTGAGTCGTGTCCCAATAAGAGAGCAAAATGTGATGTAAAAGCTCAATACATGACTTAGTGTATGGCAAGGCCATGGATATATTATAGAAATGTATAATGTGAATCTTGGATATGGGTTTAATATCAAAGAAAATGAGGAAAGGATTTAGTAGTCACGAACCCTTCAGAAAGGTGTTTGTGATAAGACCATGAGTATAAAGCTTACGTAGTCCAACTTAAAGGAAAGGACACCTAAGCTAATCTAGTGCTACTATACATGCTAGACTTTGATGTGATACTGGGGATGGATTGAATATCTCCCCATTATGCAAGTGTTGAAATTCACTACAAAAGGGGTAATATTTTAGTACCTTAGGGAGACATCGTTCTTCATTCAAAGAGATCACAGCACAACCTTGAATAGTATGGTATTGAGCATGTTTGCTAGTGGATTCATGAGGCATGGATGCCAAGGATTTTTTTACAATAGTTTTGGACATCCAAGTGGATGTGGGTAATGTGGCAAATGTGCCAATTGTGGGAAAGTATGTTGATGAGTTTCTGAAAGAGTTATCTATATTACCTTTAGAGAGGGAAATAGGGTTTTGTATTGACTTGGTGTAGGACACTAATCCAATATCTATCCCACCATACTAGATGCCATCAGAAAAGGTCAAGGACTAGTAAAAGGATTTACTAGACAAAGGTGTCATACACCCTTATGTCTCACCATAGGGTACACCGGTATTTTTGTGAAGAAGAAAGATGGATTGCTAAGACTTCGTATTGACAACTGTTGGCTCCATTAGTTTTTGATGATAATAAAACATTTCCATTCATTTACGTCTAACTTTTCTACTTGAGTGTGTATGACAAAAATGTATGTTAAATAATTAGTTAATCAT
>NW_018397271.1:2944801-2990532 GCF_002168275.2 Theobroma umbraticum | reverse complement strand
ACACTAAAACAATAAAGAAGACTGAAAGAGTGAAGCTTAAAGATGTGGGTAGGAAGCCCACCTAAGTCCCAACCCAAACTGAACACTAAAGGCCACCCAAGTCAAGTGCTTAGCAAGTTTAGCCCGCCTACCCTCTACAAAAAAGCTCTACTAACACCAAATGTCAAACAATGGGGACAACCAATGGTCAATCATTTATATAGTCCTACAAAGCTTACTTTAAGTTATTAGAGTGTAACCTATGCTATGTATTCCAGACACAATGATTTGATGTGTGGATAAAATATAAAATTAGTTTACATTAATAATAAAGATAATTATCTAAAAATAAATGGTGAACCAATACATCATTTGCAAACCCAAAATTACATTGTAATTTGTAAAGATAAATATTCAAAAATCAATAGATATTTTGATGGCTATCTATGGAGTTAACTTGAAGACTATTACCGTATTGAAAACACAGATAAAAATTCACAAATGGTGCTATTTCTCCTCTTATAAACAAAGTAAGTTGAAAAATTAAATATATATTAATTAGTTACAAGAAAAAAAGTTTAAAGTGAAAGACAAAATAACAAATATAGTAAAAAAGTTAGAGATTTAGTTCAAAAGATAAATAAGTTGAGAAAATAAAAAGAAACAGAAAAAGAAAAACAAAGAAAATGAGGAAGAAAGGAATGAAGAGAAAAACTAAATAAGAAATGGGCAAACAATTCTAGAAAGGGAAACCATAGAAACCTTGTAAAATTAAAATAATACTAATCAATTACATTTCTAAAAATTAATCCAAAAATCACATCAATTTAAAAAATAAAAAAATTCATACATAAAAAAAACCATAGGTAGTTCATATATACTTATATGATAATTTTTTCTAGAAAAAAGGATAAAATTGTAAATTTAATTAGTAAAGAAATTAAACATTAATAAAAAGAATAATAAAAAATTCAAAAAAAAAGAGAGAAAACTAAACAAATCTCAAAACTCACTAAACCTGTAACTGAATAATATTCTATCAATGTGGTTTCAATAATATACAATTAAAAAGTGAATGGTTGACTAATATTATATTTTGTAAAAATACACTTATCTATGACATTTTTGAATATTCAAAAAGTAACAGAAAAAATCAAATGAGTTGAAAGATAAACATATAACAAAATAATAATGACAAACATGTAAATTAAGGAAGTTATTTCTTGTCAAGGACATATTCTTACTCAAAAGTGTAGAGGGTTCTTTTGGTAGGAATAGAGAATGTGTCGCAAAGAGTAAATCAGAATGCACTAAAGGGTAGAAAGGAAAATTGGAGTAGTCCTTGAGCGTAAGTGCTTTAGGTGACAAGTAATGAGGGATGAGAAAAGGTGGAGGAAGTGATGGATTACAGTGAATGGGAAGGGCTGAATAGAAAGAATGCTTGGAAGAGTTTTCAGAAAGTTTTTAGTATAATCTCTGCTGGGTTTCTAATGATTTCTAATTGCCTTCCAACCTTTAAGGCCTTCATATTTATGCTGAACAAGAGCACTTTCTTAATAGTAGTTAGGAGAACACGTTCAATTATGAGAGAATGTACTTGTCATAATAGAGCAGTTGAAGAATAATTTATGAGATATTAAAAGAATGACCATGTAGCTAGGTAGCGAGGATAAGTTTTGGGTAATGGAGTAGTGGCACTTGATAGTCTGTCGTTATTGTGAACATTCTAATTAAGCTAATGACGTTATAAGCTAATAATAATAATAATAATAATTCTTAAAAGAAGATTTCTCCATGTGATGGGCAATCAGTTGAATGTGATCCATAATTAACCTAGAAAACTTTTTGGTCATTTAACTAGTTTTTTGTTTACATCATTTACAAGTAAATTGTTAATTAGTTTCCTTTAAAATAGGAGGGAAAAACAGAGATATATGTGGAAAACCAATTAAAGTAGAAAAAGATTTGAAAAGAAATTTAAAGAGTTAGATTCATATAGGAAAATAATTCCTAAAGTTTTAAATATATGAAATAGTTCTATAGAAATTCAAATCAATTTTCAAAAGCTCTTTCCTAAAATTTCTCTAAACAAGTAAGTGCTCTTTATAACACTATTGTGTTTTTTTTTTGTATTGTTTGCTCTTATTTTATTTTTTTTTTAATTATTATTTATTATTATTTCATTTGTTGTAAGTAGCTTTCATTTGAAAGGAAAAAAATTATTATTACTGCTAGGATACCTTCCTAGAGATTTTTGGTTATGTATATGTTTAGGACGCTTCTAAATATGAAACACCCTTAGACACTTCCTTGCTTGGAACTCCGAAACACTTAATATATTTTGCCCCTTGTAAAAAAAATTATTATAAAAATTTCATGCACAATAAATTTAGATTTGGTTTATCATTAGAACGTGAGAATAATGGGTGCATTATATATAAATCTTGAATTGCATATCAACGTTTGACCTTGGGATGTCGATAAAGGGAAAGGTTATCACTTTAATGTTTTTTACATTGTAAGATTATAGCTCTTAATAATATTGTTCAATATGTTAAGAGATTTAAGCTGTATAAAGATTAATAAGAAAAATAGAAATGGTAAAAGTCTATGCATTATTAGAAACAGAGGACATGGTTTTGATCCAAATGAAAAATAAATATTTGGCTCATGACAACTTTGTAAGTCTTTGAATATAATAATGCTCACCTTTCCATTTGTCATGTAATCTTTTGCAAGCTTTCAATAGTTTGATTTCTTTTTTTTTATTTTCTTCATATACAAACATTTGTATATATTATGCTTACAAGGATTCTTTATGCAATTATGGAAGAAAGGTTGGGAATGCCATTGCCCATCAAATACCCAATTCCAAAAATGGCTAGTCAATCTCTAAGATTTTTTTTAACGATTTCTTTTTGGATAGATAAGTTTTATTTTCAATCAATATTTTTTTTAAACACAACTCTCGTAGAGAAGTAAGGGAAATTTTTTTTTTCTCGCTAGCTTTTTTCAAAGAGGGATTTTTTTTGTCATATGTCTAATGATTTATTTATATATGTATGTAGATACATTTATATGATATTCTTATTTGTTTTGCTCGGCATAGGAATAAACAAACAAATATGGGGCAAAAATAAAAAAAGAAATAAATAAGAATGGAATATTACTGTATAAGTAAGAATGATAATGCGTGAATAGTTATTTGGTTATCTTTGTCATTTATGCTAGTAGGAATTTTGTTGCTTCATCTTATGGCTAGAACTTGTTTTACCTTAAAAGTTCGTTATGGTAGCCTAGAAGGCTACTCTAGATCTTTCTTGTCTTTTGATATTTTTCCTCAAGTCGATGAGGGTCACTTTTTCTTAAGTAGAAAAAACTTTCCCCGAACATTTTACACATCTGGTTCCAAGAGTCACCTGAGTCAGAAGTGAGATTAACATACCATGTGTTAGCTCTTTCAGTGAGAGATTTAAAGAACTCCTTTAGCTTTAAATTGTCGTCCAAGCTTGCAACTCTTAAAGTTTTAACAAACTTCATGACATGTTCTCAAGCATCATCGGTCTTACCATTAAATTATTTGAATTTTGGGTAGGTGTAATCCTTAGGGTACGGCTTAGTGGCTACTTTGGGAGGATGGGGTAGTTTTAGGTTAAACTTTGAAAAGTTGAAAACTCTTGCTTTTTTGATTGAGCAGCTTCTTTAGCTCTTCCTTTGTAACAAAACTTTGAGCACTAGTGAAAGGAATTACTGTAACGAGATTACTTATAATAGAAGGGTTGGTGGTATCAAGGAATGGGTCAGTTGTGCTCTCTCCATCTCCTCCATTTTCATTGTTGACCACGCTAGTGGCATTTTCTCCATTGTGTGTTAGTATTGGTTAAGGTTGAGAAGTTGTGGTGGTTGAGGTTGAGAAGTTATGGCAGTTGAAGATGTAAATTGAGCAATAATCTCTATCATCCGTTTGTTGTTTTTTTTCCAAGACCTGTATATTTTCTTGGGAAGCTTGGAGTATTTTCATGAGCTCTTGGACATAAGTAGGGGAAAGTGTTTCTTGGTTGTCAGGAGAATCCTCCATATCTTCTGAAAAAAATTTTGGTTAATTTTTCACTTACTATAATCACTCCTTCTTAATGGGGTCACCAAAAAGTAGAGGGTTCTTCTAGTAGAATAAGAGGACGTGTTGTAATGAGTGAATTGAAATGCATTAGAGATGGTAGAGAGAAGACTGGAATAGTCCATAAAGCGTAAGTGCTTTGAGTGGCAGGTGGTGAGGGATAAGAAAAGGTAGAGGAAGCGATGAATTACAACAAATAGGAATGGTTGAATAGAAATAATGTTTGGTGGAGTCTTAAAAGAGCTTTTAGTATAATCTTGGCTAGGTTTCTAATGATTTCTGATTGCCTCCCAATCTCCAAGGCCTTCATATTTATATTGAATAAGAGCACTTTCTTAGAAGCGGTTAGGAGGAGAATGAGCTTGTCATGGAAGAGCAGTTAAAGAATAGTTTATGGGATATTAAAAGAATGACCATGTAGTTGGAAGTGGGTGTAAGTTTTGGGTAATGTAGTAGTGGCACTTGATAGTGCACCACATGTATTCTTAAAGAGAAAAGAAAGAAAAGGGGTTAAGCACATGTATTTCAAAAAAAGGTTAAGAGAAAGTTCTCTTAACTATCTCCGTATTTGAGCCACTAAGCCCAACTCTCTAGAACATCTCAAATGTGAAAGTAACTCATGAACCTTGCCAGTTGTTTTAAGTTATTTTCATTTCCCTAAACAAATAGTTGTTCCATGTTTACTCTTGGGTGTTTCCACACTTGGAAGCTTTTGGGCGCTTTCGAGTTGGGAATGCTTGCACGGGAGCGCCCTAGAGCACTTCCATGCTTGGAACACTCTTTGAGTGCTTTCGCACTTGGAAAGCCTTAGGCCTTTCCTCACTTGAAAAACCTTTAAGCATTTCTGCGCTTAGAATGTCCTTGGGCACTTCTGCTCTTGGAACACATTAATGTAATTTTTTTTGTAACACAGTACTTAAAAAATAATAGTTAACTAAAATTGGGCATCTATAAAAAAATAATTAAAAATAAGCTTATTATAAGATAAGATGAGTAACAGATTAAAGAAGTCAATAATTGATATAACTTGAGTAAAAGTGCAAGTAGATTATTATCTAAAATAGAAAAGTATAACCATACACCTAATCATATAAGATAAAACCAAAGAAAAAATTTAAAAACTTAGATGAAAGACTTCTAAATTTTTATGAAAGTAACAATATTATAAGAATAAAAATAATAAAGAACCCAAATAATGAAAATTTGAATAAAGAGAAAATCATAAAATTAAAAAATAAAATAAGAAAAATATATAAAATATGTTTGAAACAATTATAATTGAAAGTTGTCTTAAAAATAAAGCAATACTAATCAATCGCATTCAAAGAAATTAATCTAAAAATCAAATCAACTTTAAAAACAGAAAAATTCATGCATAAAAAAAAGCAATGGGTAGTTAACGTTTACTTGTATGACAATTGTTTTTTGAAAAAAAAGATAAAATTATAAATATTATCAATAAATAAATAAAACATTAAGAAAGAATAACAAAAAATTAAAAAGAGAGAAAAACTAAATAAAATATTCAATCTCAAAACTTACAAAAAAATACCCGTTTATTATGTTTCAACTTTTCCTGTTTCTTTTTTTTTTTCTTTTCTAACAAATTATGCTTTCCGTAGTCTCCCCGTTTAAGTTGCCCTGAACATTAACATAAATAAAATACCTTCAAAAGTAATAATGATAATTAAACAAAATAAAAAAAATAACATATAATCATCAATGATGAACAAATAAAAAAAATAGCAATGAGGAACAAAAGCAAAGCAAAAACCAATTAATTGCAATCTAAAATCCCTAAATCCAAAAATATTAAAAAAATAAAAATAGATCAAAAATAAAAATGAAAGAAGGAAACCCAACCACCAATTTCTATGACTTGAAGAAAAACAAAACGGAAGAACATTATAAACAGACAAAATCTATATTATTAAACAATATGTTGAAGCATATGTTTTTTAAATTAATAATATGAAAAAATGTAGATTTATTTAGAATTTTTTATTATTAAGCAATAGGTTGAACCAAACATAAATAGACAAAATCATCTTCAAACATCTTCTAAAATATCTAAAATCTCATAAATAAAGAAAATTAAACAAATACTCTCAACAAATAACAAAATACCACACATATCTCATGGATAATTCAACAAATAATTAGATTATATAAGTGTCAATCAATTAACTTATTTGGACATAACTTTTAATGTAAGTAGACAGTTAATAGATACACTAGAGATAGATTACAGATGTAGTAATTATTAAAAAAAAATAACGGAAAAAAATGATGGAGCCGCACGTAACAAAGCAACGGTGAGGTCGAGCTCATGCGATGACAACGCCCACTCACCCCGATTTTCTTGTTTAGCTTCACTTTTCGTTTAAAGTTGAAAGCGCTGGAGCAAGGAGAGAGCGCACCGCAGAAATACAGCAAACGCGACGGGGAGGAAGTCTCTTATCTTTGAAATCGAATTCTTTAACAACCAAAAAGCATAGGTTTCATTCTCTCTCTCTCTTGATTTAATTTCCTAAAATAGTAATATTGCTCCTTCAATCGTGTTTAACATTGTTATTCGAATCCCTAGATTTGCTTTTATTTGATCTCTTCTGTGGCTCGCAAACTGTCAGAAATGAAAATAATATTTCGAGTTTTTACCCCTCAATTCTGTCTTCTCTTCCTTGCTTTAATCTAGGGTTTCTTGTTTTTGATCTTCATTTTAATGCGTATTTTTTAATGAATTTCCCAAATACATTTTTATTCTTGTTGGTGCAGATAGTTTCTGAAAAAAAAAGTGAAAATGTGAAAAAGAGGACAAAGAAGTCCTAGGTTTTTGGAGCTTATATCTGTTTTTGAGATAAGAAAAGGAAAGAACTCTTTAATTCCTGTTCTTCGGTGTTCGCCTGAAGCGACAGCAAAACATTTCTTGACCTTAAGCAGAAGCAAAAGTCGTATTTAGTTATAAATTGTTCCTTACAGTAAATAGTAATATATTCTGTCATTCATCAACAATTGAATTTCCAAGTTTTAATCTTTCAAAGATATCCTTACACGTTTGCCCTTTTTTTTTTTTTAAAATTTGGAAGCATTATGCTAGTAGAATGAGCAATAACAAAGTAAAAAGGAGCTTTACTTGCTTAGAATAAGATAACCAATAGAAACTCAATTAAAGACTGATAGTAGTTAGTGAACCTCGAATTGGCTCAAGGGAGAGATAAATTGAGGCTTGACTTTGAACTAAATTGTTATTCATAGCTTCTCCCTTCTTCCTTTCATCCCTGAAATCTTCTGATTTTTATTTGCTTGATTAGCTAATTCTCACTCTGTTTACTGGCTACTAATGGTGACTTGGGAATGCTGTGGATTTCTGGTTTTCTTTTGCTGAGGAATCTTTATTTATTTATTTATTTATTATTTTTCATATTTAAGTTTATCAGATTGGAAGCTTTGTTCAAATGATTTTTCTAATTTTGAATTACTCTATGGTTGTAATGAAGTGAGTTTCACTTTATTTTCCTTCCCCCCGCCCCCCAAATGCTCACAATTGTTCGCTTTTTCGATAACATCAGTTTCTTCTTCTTAATACCCACTGATTATGTTGTCTTGGCAAATATGTTGTTCTTTTCTATGCTTTCTTATGTTTACTTAATATAGAAATATATATTATTTCAGGTAATAGGTTTCATGGACTCGAATTTGCAGACTTCACCTCCTGATAGTTCTGATGCAAAAGCAGCATTTCGTAAGTTTTCTAATGATGCATCTAACCGACAGTATAGGCGCCGTTCTCCAATCAGCAGGTCATCTTCATCTGAAGGTTCGTTGTTGACTTTTCTTTTATGTTCTAAGTGGATCTTTTAGAACCTTGGAATGTTTCTGGTTTATGATGTTTTTAAAGTCACAATATAATTTCAGTCCTTATTTTGAGTAGTATGATATTTTTTTGATTTGATGTCAGAGGTTGGTTGTAATCTGCATTTGTGGTTGTTGATTGCATGTTCTATTATTGCAATTCATTTTTCTTTAAATTAAGGTGTCTCACCTAGAGAATGTTTCAGTTATAGTTGTGTGAGAGGAGGGGAGGATATGATGATGAGATTATCTAAGCTAACATGGGTAGAATTGGAGTCTAATTTACATAGAACTGAACTTTCTTTAGATGCTATTATTATTAAGTAAAAACTATCTATGTAGGGTAATCTACCTAAGTGGGTTGTGGTGTACTAAGTTTGGAAGAGCTTTCAGGTTAAATGGCTACAGAAAAAAGTGATTTTAGGGTACTTGGGCCCAATACAAAGTTGTTACAGATCAGAAATCAATTAGGGTTTGATTTAACTGTGATTTGGCCATGGATAAGAGGTTGACATTGAAGGAACAAGTTGCTGGATATTGTTATTAGCAATAAGATTGGGGTTAATTGTCATATTTGGAAGGCTGCTGTTTGTAGGTCTTACTCTGAAAGCATTTGGCAAGTTTAGCATTAATTTGATTTGGATAGCAGAGGGAAGAAATTTGGCCAAGAACTTGTGGAATGCAAGAACACTTGGTATCGATATTTCCATGAACCTGCTAGAATTGGGTTTCTAAATGGGGAAGTAACTTTTTTCTTTTTATTCAAAAATGAGAGTTACTACTTGCTAGCTATATGGCTGGAAACTATGCTTCCTGATTCTTGAACCCAAGATCTTCCATTTGGATGAGATATGCCTTCGTTATTCAACTAAGTACTTTTATGAGGAGAAGCTGATTAATAAACTTGTAAATAACCTCTTAGGGCCCTAGAAAGTAGATAAACTTCCAAACTCTCAGAATGTATAGGCTTAGCCAATTTTATATATAATCTAGGGTGCAATAACTGCGTAAATGAAAGTTCTGCTCTTGAAGATGAAAATGTGCACAAGGTCACAGTTTATAAAATATGGGAAATACATGGCAAAATGCACTAAAGAAGGACTTTAAATGGCTGTATCAATTACTTTTGACGAGGCAAGTAGGTTGATGGCCTTGGGAGTGGTGGAGCAGGAAATTATGATATTTTTTGATAATTTAAAACTGAGAAAGAATCTGAAAGTCATTATTTAGATACCGTTGCCTGGCATCTGAAGGTGTTTTTATACTTGAGATGGTTATGAAAATCACAGGTACCCATCTCTTATGCTCGTATATGACTTAAAATAGAAGTTTTTTGGCTCAGAGGTGTTTGAAATTGTGAGCTTGTAATTGATACCTCTCTTCCTGTCAAGAGACTCACTCGTATAACTATTTATGGTTAGTTCACTCTAGTGATGACTTTCTAATAATTAAAGAAACACTGATTCTAGTTAATTAGATCTGCTAGATATTTTAAATTGTCCCCTGCATACTATATATCTGTGTCTAGATCTCAGGAGTTGTAGTATTCAAGTTTCACCTAAAGACAATAATTATTTCAATAATCCTGAATAATTTAGTTCCCAGTGCTACTTTTCTCTCAATTCAAAAATAATCATTCAATAGAAAGATATCAGTCTAGCTTCTGCCTTATCTTTTTTAAGAAGTACTCCGTGGGAATTTCAAATTCAAGAACAAGAGATAATCATCAATACAAAAAGTTTGTCTTGTATGCATGGTCTTCATAGAATGCAAGAAATTGGAACTCTTCCTAATGTAGGATGGGAAATAGAGTTGCATCAAATTAAGAAAATTCGAAATATGTTGGCAAGAGCTTGTAATCTCATCATTCACATGGTTACTAGGGAAGTAGAAAGGAAGAAAGAGGATGGAAGGCAAAACTATCTTCTGTTGCTTGGTGGGGTTGGAATAGGAAATGGGAAGGAAAATTTGTTGAATTTGCACCTTTACACTCTCTCAAAATCTTAACTCTTTAGTTAGTGGAAGGAAAAAACATATAGCTAAATTAATAATTTTATTAACAATTCTATCCTCTACTGTTTTGTTTCCTTTTAAGGTTCTGTCTCTTTTACCAATAAGGAGGGAGACAAATTTTATTCCTTTTCTTCCCTTTTTCTTCTCACTTTTTTTCTTCCTTCCTACCAAACAAAGGTTAGCCTTTTGTTTCAGTGGGAGAAGAAAATTAGGGCTTGTTGGTTAGTTTGGAAAGGAAAAGACTAAGTTTTGAGGGACAAAATAAAATAAAAAAAATGAAATGGAAAGGGATTAAATCTTCCTATGGACAGTGATTCAAGGTTGGGTTGAAGCTTGAAAAATATGCTTTCATGTGGATTTGGTTTGTTGATGACTACTTTTAGGGTTTAAAAGGAATGAATGGTTCTAATGTGAAAGACTATGAAGAATAATTACTAGAATACTTCTGGCACAAAGATAATCTAAGACTTAATAAGAAGATTTACCAAGTACCCCCATAATGTTAAAGACTGAATAAGAATAAGATTTACCATAGTATACCTACACAAGGACAAAATTGGGACTTAATAAAGTTCCTTCTAGCTTCAATAATGACCTAATATAGTTCAATATCAAATGAAGATCACAATCCTTTGTGTTCTAATGGTTTGACTTTCTTGACTACTTTGGCTTCTGCCTCATACCCTTTGTGTTCTAATGGTTTTCTTCTTTTTCATACAATTCTGTAAACATGTGATGAATTCACATTGGAGTTGTCACTTCTGTTGTCAATTTATCACTCTGATACTTAGTCATCTTTGCATGAACCAGTAGATATGAAATGATTATTGTTATTATTGTTATTTCAAAAGTGCTGTTGATGTTGATTGGTCTTTACAGCCTGTTATATATGGCTTGAGTCAGAGTTTTGGGATAAGCAAATCTGTCTGTACTGTTCAGTTGTCACCCTTTAGTATTTTGGTTAATATATTGAAGTGTGATGATACAAACCAGGAAACTTTAGTTTATATAGAAGTTTTGATGAAAATTGGACTGGTTGAAAATTAGGGTAAAAGTGGAAGGAGCCCACTGCACTAGGCGAAGGCACAAAGTTCAAATTTTCTAATAACCCTAGAAGTATGAGGAAGCATTGTATTGATTGATGTTTCCACTCTCAAATGTATTCATTCATATTGCTATATGTATATAGATAATAACTTTTAAGACTCTTAAAAGTGTAAGGCTAGAGCCTTGTCCAATTTAGTAGTCTTGACTAATTTATGACATATAGAGCTTGACTGACCGTTGTACTAACTAATTAACGCATGAAGCTTCAAGTTTAATGAACACAAATATCTTCATTCTTTGAGGAATTGCTCTTATTATTATTATTATTATTATTATTATTATTATTATTATTATCTTGACACATAAATTTACAAGTTTCTTTCCTTTTCCAATCTTAGACCTTGAAAGTCTGAATGATCATCAACAGAAAATGTCTCACATCTCAAAATCTCATTTCTGATTGTGTGTGTATTTACAGGAAATTCTCCTCTGCGTGACCGCAGCGTTAGTCCTATCTTGTCAAGGGATGATCTGGAAAAAGGTGCTGATACTCGACCAGGAAGAGATGGGAGAGAACTAGATAGGGATTCTAGTAGGAATAAATATAGTAGAAATAGTGATTCCTATAGATATTCTGATCGACAGTCTTCCAGGAGTTCTCATGGTTACTCCAGGCATGATAATTATGTCAGACATGACAAGTTTGCAGATGAAGGTTGTAAGTATGATAGGTTGTCCTCTCGTTCTGGTCGAGAATCAAGATTTAGCACTCACTCTGATCATCCAAGACAAGAAAGTGACATTAGCAGGTCAAAAGACTATTCACGAAACGCAGACAAATATTCTCGTGATAGATATGATGGTTCAGGGCATAGGAGCAGGGATAAGGAGAAAGAATCACAATCTCTAGAGCACCAGAAATATAAAGACAAGGATTCAGCTTTTGACAGGGCTGGGTCTGGTAGGAGACAGGGTAGCTCTTTTTCTGAAGAGATGGATAGAGATCGAAGAAGGAGGGGCAGAGATAGTCGAGGGGAAAAAGGGGACTACCATAGAAGCTCGGGAGATAGAAAAGGTGATTACACAGAATCTTATGAAGAATCTAGGGGACACCGGAATGACTTATCTTCTGGTAGGGAGAGGGACAATGATAAATATCACCTTAAAGAAGGTTACAAGAGTGGACTGAAAGAAATAGATGGTCAAAAGCGTGCAAAGGAGAGAATGAAACATGATGAATGGGAAACTAATATGGAAAAAGACAGGTATGGTGGAGTTTTGAAGGAGCAGTATGAAGAGAAGTCTATGTTTGAAGGTAAAAATCAGGAATCTCCAGCTAAAAAACTGAAACTCTTTAGCCCAAGCAAGGGCAATGAGTATGATAAAGATGGTAATTTTTTTGTTGCTTTTTTGTGCTTGATTTTACATATTAGAGCAGTTATATTCATATCTGTTTTCCAATAGATTGATGTTTATTATTCTATTGTTTTATTACTGTGATTAGTTTCTTAAGTCTTCTTCTACTGTAGCTGATGAAAGACGGTCAAGTTTGGAGCAAGCTGAGGAGACTGGTGGAAGAGTGACCATGGAACAGGCCCATGGCAATGATGTTGACATCACTAATGACATAAATGCAGCAAAAGTTGCTGCAATGAAAGCTGCTGAATTAGGTATGCCTTATGGATTTGGCTTGGGGTGGCATCTCATCTCTCTCTCTCTCTTGTAGCTGTTTGATGTGGAGTGACTATAACAAATTGTTTTCATTACATGCTACCAATCCTTTTATTTTTTTTCCCTTTCTCTTATATTTGCTGCTAAAGATATAAGTGCAATACTTGAGTTGGTCTCATGCCCAGCTTGTCATTTTAAATTTTTAAATGGGTTTGTCATTTACTTGATTTGAACATTTGCTTTTCCTACTTTTCTCTCATAAAGAAATTGATGCACTTATGTCTTACTACCTTTTCAGTCCTTTACCCCTTTAGATAATATGATGATTAAAACTACAGCTTCCTTATATATTTTCTTTATAGAAGATTATCTATTTACTTTTTATCCATGTAGTGAGATTGCATAGGACTAATCCAATAAAAGGAAGCAGAATTGTGTGTTTCTATATGTGAAAGCTGGATGTCTTTATATAAATATGTACAACTTAGGGTGAAGGCAGGGTGGGTTTGACTCTGGGTCCATGCGCCTACCATTGAGCCCAATGCTTAGGTGCATTGAATGGTTGTTGATAAGATGCTGAAAATATTGATTTATGATTGTTGACAGGTTTCTCTGGGGCCATTTGAGTTTTAAGTTCTTATCAATTAGGTGGCTAGTTAATGGTAATTTTTATTGGTCTCAAACTTAATTTCTTTAAAAAGTTATATCTTCTTTGCAAAAGAGAGGTTTGTCCTTTGTTCATTGTTTTGTCTTTTCTTTTATTCTTTCTTTTGGATGGGGGTTGTTAATTTTGTGTTTGTTTGGCTTGGCTTTTTTTCAACTTAAATCCCTCTTAATAGCAGAACTCAGGTCAAACAAGATTTTGAGGAGCACTTAAAAAACTGGTAGGTCTATTTAAAGAACAAAATTTAAAAAACAAGCTTAAAGAAAAGCTCCTCTTCGGAGCTTTCTTTTCTTTGCTTTTAAAAACATGTTAGCTTTTCAAGAAATATCCCCCTCTCTTAATTGATTTCTCTTTCCTTTCCCTTCTTTTGCAAATCACCCTTGTCCAACGCAAATCGTGATCTCCCACACTTGTAACTCTCTCTTTGCAAAGACTAGTAGAAAAAAAATAAATAGAAAACCTAGCAACAGAATAGTAAAATCTGAAATTTTTTTGTTCTTACAAAGATTAAGAGAAAAGAAGACCTAAATTCAAAGCTGCATGCAAGTAATATTTAAAAGTTTTCTCTCTTCTTCACCAAAAAGGATTTTAATGTCAAATACATCGTTTTCTCTTTTCTCTTTTTTCTTGGGAAATTGAAGTATCATGGTCTGATTGCTTGGTAGATCAACAAAAATCTAAAACTTTTATCACTATATAACGTTTGAAAGCTATTTTGTTTCTGTGTGGATTTTTTTGATTTTAATGTCTGAAATCGTATATAAGCGTGAAGTAGACTTGTTCTACTTTGATTTATTAGGTGATTGAAGATGACATGAATATCTTTTATGGTAATTTTAACCAAAATTAGAGCTTATATAATTTATTTTACCAAACAATTTTAATTTAATTTTAAAAAGTATTATTTTGCATAAGAGCTTCATAATAGGTTTTAAGTTAAAAAAAACCTAAGCCAAACAAGCTCTGTGTCCTTTAAAATTTAGAATCTAGTTTTCTACTCTGCCCATGCTAAAAGTTATCCTGTTGCCTAATGTCTATGATACTGATATAGTATGCTTCTCATGGTTTTGATCATTACCTTTCACTTAATTTGTGGTTTAAATGGTTAAGTTTGTTGGTTGTGATGGCATGAAGCTGTAACTGTTATTTGAGAGTATATGCTGGAGACAACCTAGAGTTTATATGCCTTAGTTTTGCATGCTTTGAGGTTTTTGAAAGAGGATAATCAATGTGTTCATCCTTTGTCATATGGTATTTGTTTGAAACTCAACAACAGACAAAAGAAGTGTTTTTTGTTTGTCATGATAGAGAGTTAGCTGAAAGATTTGTTTCAAATGTGCTCTATACTTCAAACTTTGGTAGTTAGAATCAAAGCGGGGAAATAGTTTAATAACACTTGGAAATGGAGCCATTGGCATGCTTTTGTCGCAAACTACTTTGAACCTATGAGGTTTACATAGAAAATATGCTATCATATGACGCATTAGTCTAATGTTCTGTCTTCTGGACTGGTCTTGTGTAAGAGTCAAGCCTCAAAAGTTACCATTTGTTTGGTCTCTAATAATCATGGCCTCTATTAAAATGAGGTATGTTTTGTCATTTCCATCCATTCGAGAATTTGTTTCTTGGGGACCTAAGTTCTTTAGCCTTCTATCATGCTGTGCTATCAATCTGTTATCTTTTCTAATATGCTCCATCTTTATTTGGTCTGATGTAGTTTTTGTATCTGGGATGGTTATATGCTAAAGCAGGTTTTGAACTTGAAAATGCAACTTAGATAACATCAATTGCATCCCACCCGAAGGGTGGTTAACTGGTCTCATGCTGATAAGATTGCTCAGTATTTTTCTGCAGTATGCCTATCATAGAACATGCTTGATTAGTTATTCTTCTTTGTATATTACCCTCTATATGGTACTTTTATTGCATTGGTGTTTCCATAATTACTTTTGTTCCTATCATCGAAAGAGGGATCCTCCTGATAGCTCTATTTCCTATTTGCAGTCATACTAATTGACTAAATAATTATTATTTCCTTTTGTTCCTGTTACTGGAACATTATAGACTGGCAGCTGGGTTTCTATGAAAGTTTTTGTTCTCTGGTATTAACACACTATCTGAATTGATTATTAATGCAGTTAACAGGAACCTTATCGGGGCAGGTCACAGTAATATGACTACTGAGCAAAAGAAGAAGTTGCTCTGGGGGAGCAAGAAAAGCACCCCTGCAGAAGAGGTATTTCTTATGAGTTAGCTAAATTTTCAGCTTTTTCGAAATTTACAGTTTACTCCATTTAACATAAATTGCTACTTCCATGTATGTATATGGTTGAATGTCAGTCTGGCCATCGCTGGGATACTGCACTATTTGGTGACCGGGAGAGACAAGAGAAGTTCAATAAACTCATGGTAAATACCTATACCCTCTTTATGGCTTCGTGTGTGTGTGTTGTCTGAGCAACTTGTTTGCCTTGCAATTTAGTGGTGGCAAGCTAGGACAGAACATACCATTGCATGTGCCTCTATGACTCGTTCTCTCATTTAGAGTTCCATCACGTACTAACACAGTTTTAGAGTCTGAGGTTGCCTTGGTACCTATGGCCAATTGTAGGGTGTGAAAGGGGAGGTGAAGGTGGAGCAGAAACCAGAGAATCAAGATGGCAGTGGTCTCCTTCAAGCAGAGAAGCAGCGGGAACTCCAGCAGGATTTGGAGAAACAGTACACCGCTGGGCTCCGACGAAGGGATGGTCGCACTGTTGGATTAGGTCTTTGAGAAGTAGAGTAGGAAATTTCTGTAGCCCCGTGGGAATGCTTTGTGACATTGTGTTGTACTCTTGCGCAAGAACGCTTGCTCTTGACCATTATGGCATTCTGAGGAAAAATATGCTTTGTTGGATGTTTCAGGTCGCAGCAGATGGCTCTACCCTTAGGCTTTCAGTATACAATATATATAACTCTCTCTCTCTCTCTAATCCTCTGGCATATTCAGCATCATTTTAAGGTATCTCATTGTTTAACATATGTCTTTGTTTGGTCCTTAAAATTTAGGAAAATGTCTCATGTGTTCAATGCAGTGCTTGAATTTTAATTTTTTCCATTTAACGTCAATTTTAAATTTTATTAAAAATAAAAATAAAATCTTTTAAGAAGTTTCTTTCAAATTTGTAACTAATTGGATTAGCCCAACCAAGGCCAAATCCATCATCAGCATGTCAAGATTGGCTTCAAAAACCATCGAGAATGGCCTGATATTATCGCAAACATGGAGGTCAGTGAAAGAAAGGAGAGGAATAAATTAAAATATTTCAATTTTTATTTTTCGAAAGACAAATTAAAATTAAAAAATAGATTTCTTTTTTCATTTTTCAAAAACTAATGCCTTTTGAATTTTCTATTTATTATGTTCTAAAGCAATGAAAATTTTTTAATGAATGAAGTTATGCCATTTGTCCCGGATTAAAAAAGAATGTGATATTTATTTGGTCATCAAATTTTTTTAATGGAGTAAAAATGTAGGTCACCTTGATCTTGATCCACAGAATGAAAGCTCAAGTACTAAATTAAATTTTTATTTAGTACATGTGCTCCATTAAGTATTTTATTAATTATAAGGACCAAATGGTCTAACTGTTACATTAAAAAAAAAACCCTTTATTTGAAGTTTGACTTATTCAGCATTCCCCTTTATCCCAAGTCATATTCGGTCTATTCTAACTTTTCCCTATTCAGATTTCCCTAGTCCCCGTTCATACATTTTCTCAAAATTTTTAAGAATTCACAGCAAAGCTCTAGTCTAATAACTTGGCCCCTAAGCTTTTTTCTTTCCCGTCCGATATGTACGAATGGATAAAATTTATGTATAATTAATTTAAGATTTACAATAATTAAATTTTAGAATACAAAAGTGTACTTGATTTTTTATTTATAATTTGACGATGAAAATACTCATAAGATTAGTTGTTAAGATTTAATACACTAAGATCTTCTTTCTTGATCAATAAGTCTCCAATGAGTGAGATTCTTAATGTTTTTGTGCAAATAGAAGAGGAGAGCTGAGTAATCTTTATATAGTGACTCCTTAATGCTCTCTATTGTAGGGTTTAAAGTTTCTTACACAGTTCTAGAGTATTAAGCCCACATTTAATATTGGAGGCTAATCTAGTTTATTAGATCATATTATGAACTATAATATTGTCTCCTTATTAAAACCAAATTAGTTTACCCAGTTTTCTATAAAAGACAATTAAATTAACTAATGTAAGTCCACACTTTAATTATTTGAAAAAAATCTAACTTCTACTTGGACTACATAATTTAAATTCAAATTTTGAAAACACATTTTCTTAAATAACACTCAATCTAGAACAAACTGATATTGAGATTACTCCAAGTATCTATCTATCCAGTAAAATGTAAAACCTCGTATTTTAATACAAAGGTAAAATGGTAAATTACTTGTGAGCTTATAAAATATTCTTTTGGACCAAATAATTTTAAAATTTCTATTTTAAAAACCTATTTTTGTAAAACAGCAAGTTCATTTGAAAGAAGAAACAGAGAGCAGAAAAAAGCAAGAGAGATCGGGTATATTTTGTGAGAAAGGGCAATATGGTCTCAAAAAGACCCTTTGACCTCCCTTGACTCGATCAAGGCTCTGACTCTCGTCCCCCATGTGTGGGCAGGCTATCCCCATTTTCTTCTTCTAGTCCACGTTTTTTCTCTCCTTCTCACACCTATTTACTTCATTCTTTCTTTATTCTTCTTCACGCCAAGAAATTTTCCAGCCTTGAATCTTAAATCAAAGCTTGGTTAAGGTCAACTTCCCCCTCTAAATTTTAACTTTTTCTCTCAACTTCAAGTTAGGGTTTTTGCTTAATCTTCCCTCCACAAGCCCACCAAGATAAGAACCCACTAAATATTGGTTACTAGAGTATGGGTGTCATATCCCAATTTCAATGACTCCAAATAAGCCTTTTAACTCATCACATAAAAACACATCACCACATGCTAGGGCACATTTATCTAAGTGCAATATAATCCATCATGAAAAATCATCATCATGAAGTATGGTAAACATTTCATTTAAATTTTTAAAGTCCATATCACATATAGATTCTTATATCTTTTCGTATAAACATCATATGCACACTTCATTGCTCATATCATCTATAGCCTCATCACCACGAGTATATATCATAAGTCATTTCCACCACTTTCGATGCTCATCATAAACAACACATATCAAGAGTAAATAAACATCAGTATCCTCCATTTTTATTTACATAGCATATGTCCAACATGAAAAGTAAATAAACTATGACTCGACTCAAACCACAACAGAATGTAATGATATTGTAAGGTTTAAAGGAAGGCTTTATCACACTTACCAAGTAAAAGCTGAGTTACTCCTCTACAAGGCGACAAGTTAAGTGACTTATTGATTTGAAACTAGACAAATTTATCTTCAAGTGTGAGTTATAAAACTGAGTGAGTTAACATGGGAAAGGAACAAGCCAAAGGGAAAGAGCTTTTTATAAATATCTATAATCTTGAAGTAAGCATGAACCTAAAAATTATTATCAATCTTCATTCAAATCTTTGAAATAATGCTGTTACAAGACCATTCCAAATGATTTTAATTGAAATTTAAGTCATAAAAGAGTTTGGATTCAAAAGGGAAGTTAAAAACACGTGAAAGGTCATTTTTAAAATAGAAATAGGTTATTCTAAATTTTAGGTATCTATACCTCCTTAAGGGGTATCGCTACTTTTTATCCAAAAGGCTTCCTAGACTCTAAGTATTGATACTTCCTAGGATAGTATAAATACTTTTCACACAATATGCTTTCGGGGGCATTTTGCTTGCTAAGTACTAACACTTGTTTTTGAAGTATTGATACTTCATTCATAAAAACCAAAATTGTGGGCAATTTTCAGCATCCTTCAATACCAACTACCCTTATATTCTTAGGGGCATTCATATAACGTAAGTTGTCACTAGGATTCAACAAGATAACACTATTAATAATCAATCAACATTTTTTTTGAATGATAATAATCAATCATTTAAATCTAAATGCATGCCTTGGAATCTAATCCATACATCAATCTAACTATTCCAACCTTAATAAACTTATTTCAATAAACGTATTACAAGGACAATGGTACAAACCCCACTACCTAAGACAACTCATTGGATAACAGTACAGTCTCCATTATCTTAGACATTCTTAGATAATAGTTCGGTCCCCACTATCTTAGACATTCCCAAACAATGATCGGTCCCCACACTCTTAGACATTCCCAAACAATGATCAGTCCCCACTATCTCGGACATAACAAGGACAATGGTACCATCCCAATTGTCTAAGAGTACTCATCGATTAATAGTACAGTCCCCAATATCTTGGACATTCTTGAATAATGGTGTAATCCCCACTATTTTAGACATAACACGGATAATGATGCAGTCACCATTATCTTAGACATCAGTCAAGTAGTACCACCCCCCATGACAAGGCTGCATATTTGTGTGGTGTTCAACATATCAATAACATACCACAACACAATATACTCATATACATATCATCACATACATGTTCTCTTATGTACTCATTCAAACCCATGGTCACCATTAACATAATCAAGTTCCTACATGATGTTCATCTCATAATCATAAAGGTGGGTATTCATTCATTCACACTTGCATACATATAGCCATACAACAATTTCATATCAATCGTATCATCATAGATTCATTTTGAAGGAAAACATTTGAAAGGGCTTGTCTTCCCTTGTTAAAATACTAGAACATAATATTCATAATTACACAGTATATATACATTTGAAACCTTCTTTAAAAACATTGAAAACGATTTTTAAACTTTTCATGTTTAAAGGATTTAACATGGAAATCATGCAAGGCACAAAATTTAATAGAAATGCTCAACTTTACAAATATCAAATGCTTAAAACATTGTGTTTACCCACCTGATTCGTCAACTAGCACAAGATCGAAACACCGAGTTTTCACTAAAAATAAATCTTTAGAGCTTGAATAGAACCTATAGTAGCAATCATTCAATCATAAACATAACTCAAAACCAAAATCCTGAAATTTGAAAATGCGTTATTTCAAACTCTAACTAAATCTTATGTACTCTAACTTTTGAACCTACTAATTTACCATTCAAAGATAAACTAATGGCGTAAACACTTATATTTATCTTTTTCCTACCTTGGTGAGCTTGTAGTGAGAAAAAATCATGATAGACGCCAAAACCTTAGAGAAAGAAGCTCAAATATGTTGAAAGAGGAAACATTAGAGCTTGAAAACTAGAGATTTGAAAATTGAATAATGGGAAGCCTTTTCCTTGCTTCGAAATTAAAAACTAGATTTGAAACTTCAAGAATGAAGGTCTTGGAGAGAGAATGGACAAGATAAAGGTTGCGAGTTGCAAGAAAAAGTAATAGGAGGTGGACTAGGGCTAAAGAAGGGTTAAGACTAGCCTATTAGGGAAATTTCTAGAGTGATGTAAAAGTGACGACAAATGTTGATATTTGGTTTTGGGTTTTCAAGTATCAATTCCTTTAAATTAAGTATCAATACTTGTTCTTCAAAATCCTTTTAAAAGCTTCCTGGGCAGCAAGTGTCGATACCTTATTCTTAGGTATCAATACTGTTAGATAATGCCAACTTAATATTGGCAAGAAAATATCCAAGAGGGTGGGGTAGGGGGGTGAATTGGATTTATAAAATTTCTTTCCAATAAATTAAACTTTTAATCAAATCTTGAAGACAAGTTTCTCAAATTGATTCTTGATCAAATGATGTTTTTCTCTTCTATGTTCCAAAGAGGTCATTTTTATTGTTGGAGAAGGTTTGGAACCGTTGGAGATGATTTGGTGAAGAAACTAGTTTTTTTTTTCTCTTGAATTCTGTGTCCAATGACTATCTAGGATCGACCCTTAATGATGGAGAATATATCGTTTAGAGTTCTAGTGCCTTTGTTGTTCTTCTGTATCTTGTTGAGATCGACCTCTTGATGTTGGGGTGTTGATCCTTCAAAGCTCTAGTAGTTCTTTTACATTTTGTTTCATTTTAGAATAGACTTTTAAGCCTAAAGGGTCGATTCTAAGTCTTTTTAGTAGCTACTTCATTCTTTATCATCCTAGGATCGACCTTCTATCTATGGGGGGTTGACCTTATGAAGTTCCAGTAGCTTCATTCATCATTCTGTTTGCTTGGAATCAACCTTCTCTATTAAAAGGTGTCGATCTTGCAATGTTTCGGAAGCTACATATTGTTCTTTGTTTCTTTCTAGGATCAACCCTTTACTAAGAGGGGGTTGATTCCTACAGCTTAGATAAGTTAGAATGCTTCCTTTTGAATTCGTTTTGATACCAAACACTTGGATATTTCAAAGGCAAATGCAAGAGAGGTGTAAAGACTTATTCAATCAAATTTGAAACTCATACAAGCAATTTGCTCATTTTTCATATTAAAACTTTTAGGCACTTCAAAAGAAAATGTATGAGAGTTCAATAACTTTAAGAATCAATCAAGCAAGTTCAAGGATCACTCAAATAAGTTCAAAGATTATTGAAGTAATTTTGATGATTTTTCTAATTTTAAAACTGTATCATTTCAAGGCCAATAAAACTAACGATCTCCGCCTTTTTCTTATGGAAAAACCTTTGAGCAAAATTTGCTTTTAAAAATACTCCCTGTAAGTTAAATCATGAAATGCTTTGATTTGAGATGCTAAGCTTTTATAAAGACTATGAGAAAGGATAAAGTATTGAAGGATTCGAAAACTCCCATTTAATAGTTGCAAAGTTCAAAACTTGATTAAAGCTACAAGGTCAAATATTTGAAAACTCTCACTCAATAGTTGAAAGGTTCAAAATTTGATTAAAACTACAAGGTCAAATATTCCTTTTTTAATATGCGAAATTTCTCAGCATCTCTCCTTTTTTTTGTTTTATAAAAAAAGAAGATAGAAACATAGTAAGTACAATTTGCAAAATATAGTAAGCACAATAAGGAACATACCGATTATTAGGAAAAGATATTCAATAAGCACATTGATTACTATACCACCAATATTCAACACCAATAGCAATTGTTAATGATCAATATAAAGCATAACATATCAATTGGAAAAACGCTAGTGAAGTTTTCTTCTTTTTCAATGCATATTAAGCATACCAAGATCGATTTGGTAATTGCAAGGCTCAAACACATTTAAGAAGGATTTAATCAATGTTAAATCTCAAGTGAGAAAGACAATTTTAAAGCTTGATGCCAATTTAATGCTAAATACCAATTGAGAAAGCTTAAAGCTGGACATCAATATTTGAATGAAATTAAAATTTGATATCAATTGTTGATTTCAACATTCAAGTATAAGTGAGAAGCATAGTATCTACATGAAGCAGAATATCAATTTGGTGTTAAAGGATATTACTAGTAATGAAGGACACCAAATGTTGGATTCTCACCACAATTTGTTGTTGAAGATACCAAGTGCTAATTACGCCAATTTTGATTGTAAGAATTCATGCAAACATATATGTCAATAATTAACTCCCCCTTAAGAAAGCATTAAATCAACACCAATTGTTAGTGAAGGAAACATGATAAAAAGAGGAGAAGGGATAAAGGAGACAATCACTTTAAAGCATAATCTTACTTCCCTATAGAGAGTCATGAAACCATTAAGTTACCAATTATTAAAAAAAATGTTAAAAGAGAAATCATGAGCCTAGAATAAATGAGTATTTAAGTAGATATTCAACATGTTCATTTAATACTCAAGTATTCATGGAATTAGATGAGTATGAGCATTTTAATAGATTTTCAACAAATGCATCAAATACTCATCTTTTCATGAAATATATGCAAGGTAGTTTAAGGAATGTGTAAGACATCAATAAATTTCAAGCATTATTCCTAATCATTATGAAGAATCATTACGCATTTTTCAATTTTCATTAAACATTGTCAATCATTAGATATTATTAAGCATTACCAAGCAATATCAACCAAGCATTTTCAATGAATTTTCCAATAAAAATAATGGCAACTCAAGAAGAATTTGCAGACTAAGAATATATCATCATCCAATATCATTTAGCAAGCATTCTTCCAAATCATTGACAAGCAAGCATTTCAAGAAATATTCTCCAAATTATATATGAAGTTAGCAATTCAAAAAAGAATTTTCTCATCAAGAAGATATCATTATTGATGAAGCATTACCAAAACATTTTACACTTGTTACAATCATCAAGAAATAATATGACTATCTTTATTGATCATGATTCCAATCTGTTTCACAAAATGCAAGCATGATTTCAATTTTTCCACAATTATATAGACATATACCAATCCAAAAAGATGCAAGCATTGAATTTAAATGTGTTACATGATATTTATCAATAAATGACATGACTCATGAGTGATTCTAATTGTTATAAAAAATTGAAAGATAAGGTACTCAACTTATGAATACATTCAAAGTGAACATCCAAGTATCAATGAATACCAACTGTCAAGATTCAAGAATGAGTATTTAATTTAAGCACATTAGGCATTCATTGCTAACTCAAGCCATAGGCTATATTTCATTTCATTTTTTTTAAATTTCAAGTCATTCATGGTAACCTATAAGATAGAGTGGATGGACACAAAACTTTTAGATCATGTAAACATTTAAGCTCATAGAAGACATAATCACATTCAAATGCATATTCAAAAGAACTTTCAACTATGACAACACAAAATATATGTCATGATCAAACTTGACTTGAGTTATGAAATTAATCACTAGAAGTAGGTTTATCACTTAAGTCAAGTCTTTAGACTTCAATCATTGAGATCAAGTAAAATTAAGAATCATGTAAGCATGTAACTTAATCAAAACAATAGATGGGGCAAATATTTTTCATGAAGTTCAAAGAGTTCATCGTAATCAATTTCGTATGCATAATCAAGGAGTCAATCTTGAAACAATTATTTAAGCACAAACATAAAGCATATTTCAAGAGTTGTTCCTAAACCAAGCATTTGTTTCAATTTTCATGGAAAGATTATTCAATGTGAGCACTTGAACATTCCATTTTCAAGAAACAATATTATTTATGTAAGCACATGAAGATCCAATAAGATCAATGAATTCAAGCATTTATGAGCAATTTTTCATTTTTCAATTTTAACATTGTAAGCACAAGGAAGATATGTATTTGCATCAAATGATCATTAGCGTGTTCATAATGCATGTTTTTAGGAGTCAAGAATAAGAAATCAATCCATGGAAAAATTTAGTACAAGGGACAACGAGTCAAATAATAAGGCATTTCAAGGCATAAAAATTGTCCATTTAGGCTCCATAACACCCAAGGAAGGGGGGAGGGGGGTTAACCATGCACCATAAAAACTAGAAAAAAGTGCAGAAAATTACATTTTGCGAAAGTGCAAGGGTTTCAAAACATGGATTTATGTAAAAACAAGTAGGATTTTCATGTTTAAAATATTATTTTGGACATTTGATTTCAAAATTTGGTTCTCAATTTTTGATCTTTGTTCATTGTGCTCAAACACTAAGTAGTTGAATAGCTTATTTAAAAGTTTATGCCTCTAATATGCTCAAGTATGATCAATTTTCATCATGATGCATGAATATGATTTATAAAATGTACAACAAGCATATTAGGCAACGTTTAAGCATAATAAGCGTCAAATTTAACATTTTCAACATTTTCAGCATATGAACAAAAATGCCCTTGAGGTCATTCAACCATAATCATGCATTCATTTGCAACAAGAACAAGTTATAATAGCATTTTCAAAACACGACACATTGTTCAAGTTTTAAATCATTGTAACCTCAAGGATGACAAGCATTGCAAATAGATTTGTTCAGTTTCTTGAAAAATGCCATCAATGTCAAATTATCACACTCCAAATCATGCTTAAGAAACCATTTTCAATCAATTCCACAAATCATGAGAGAAATACTAAGTAAAAAGGAATTTTTACAATTTACATACATGTATCAAATCAATTTGGATCAACCAAGCTATATCATCAAAATCAAAGAATCAATTTCAATAAAAAAGAACAAAAAGGTTTTGCAAGAAAATAGTCTGATAAAAAATTAATTTTTTTTATATTTTACACTTGAAACACACAAGATTTGAGTTGGGCATACTTTGTATGAAATTATGAGTTTAGTGTCACTCAATTTTGTTCAATTTTGCTCTAAGTGATTTATGAGATGTGTAATTAGCATAATGAATCATATTCTTGCATGCCATGGTCATTGTCAAATATCTCACAATCGTGTATCAAAAATGCCCTTATAACCATTCATGCATGCGCATCCAAGAAAAACAAGTCAATAAGTATTTCCATTATGAAACAAAATTGTTCAAGTTATTGATCACTATAAACTCAAGGATGGCAAGCATTACTCATGTAAGTTTATTTTTGCTCTAACAGTACCAATTCAAGTAGTCAAAACTTTCAAGCTCATTTTTAACCAACTTGAACTATTCAAGCACGTTCTAAATTGCAAATCAAGATTGTTCAAATGGTCAAATTACAAAAAAATCAAAAAGTTAACTTTTTTAACTCAATTTTTCTTTGTTTAGACTACTAGAATAGGTAAGAATGCAAATAATCAAGTATGCTCATGTGCCATCACATCCTCAACATCAAATCTTCTATGGTCAAAATTATGCTTAAAAATCGTTTTTGTTCAAAAACAATAATGTGAAATCATTTTCACAAAACATGATGAAATTATATCAAATCAATTTCAACAATCAAGCTAAATCAATAATACTCAAAGGAGAATAAAAAAAGAATTATGCACTTAGTTCAAGTAGTTGTCATTGAATGATGGTTGATTTCTAAGTATGTAAATGTTATAAGCTCTAACATCTAAGACTTCGAAGACCAAGATCAGTTGTGAGTTGTTATGTACGATCATGTGAGTATGCTAAAAAGAGATGATAACCACACAAAACTAAGGCCAGTTGATGTAAAGTGACAAATTATGATTAAGGTATATGTACTACGCTTGTTTGGGGTCCATGGAATTTAGTGAAAAATTGTACCTTGGGATCACTATCTCCTTTAGAGATGTATGAATTGTGCATGGTGCATGAATGGTGAGTTGATATTGAAATGATAGGGAGCATATCTAAAAGGCAAAACATTGACACCTTGGTTATGTTGGTTTTAGTAGTGAAGGCAATAGTAACCATCTAGATTGACTATTGAATGCAAAGCAGCGTGGAAGGGTCACGAGGAAAAGAATGAGATTGTGAGAATATATCATGTAGAGCTATATTTCTTTGGGGTTGGTGGTCTAAATTATGTTCGAAGTAGTAAGAAAGATCTTAGTGGTAACTCATTCATATAATGATGAGGCCCATTTGGGTAGGACAGAAATATATAGGTATTTAAAGAATACTTAATGAGGTAACATGTATTATGGTATAATTAGTAGTAAAATATTTGACATGCTGGTAAGGTAAGGTTTGATAACCAAAAATCGACATGGATGTCGAAACTTGACCCATTGCAAAATAGAGTTAGGAATGAATTACTATGGATTTCATGAATATGCAGATTAAAACCATAAATGGATAGTGATTACTTTGGATCAAATAGAGATAAGTAGAACTGAAAAGTTGCTACAATCTTTATATGGTAGATAGTTTGATGAAAATGAGGAATCTTGTCCCTTTATGATATAACTCAAAATATCAGTGTCTTGACAACACATGATTTTGTGCATGATCATTGATAAATGGGTTCTAAAATAGAACACTTTGACAAGAGGTTGGTAGGGACAATGGTAGTGCCCCACCTATAAATGCTATAGTAGTTATTATCTGTTATTGTTAGACAGGTATGGTTATAAGAAAGGTTCATGGCTAGAGTCCTACCTGCAATTTTTGCTTATGCTGAACATGGTAAAAGGTCATGAAACTAGGCAAGCACAAATAGGAAGCCCACAATAAATAATGTACCTTTAGATGTTTTTGAGTACAAGGTAATAGAAGTCTTGAATAGACAATTTGGATAAACTCGCTATAAGAAATTAGTGTTGGTAAAGGCAGTATGACATAATCATGCAAGTGATGAGTAAGTTGGTAAATATGAAAAGGAGATGTGAGTGAAGTACTTACATTTTTCCAAGGCATAGAGGTATGTTGCTTATTACTTGGAGTTAAAATTCAAGGATCAAAGTTTCTTATGGGGGAACAATGTGAAGCCTCAAAAATTTTTATTAAAATTAAAATGAAAGAATAAGTTTACTTGTTGAGCTTAGTAATGTTTCTTTAATGTAAAAACATCACTTTGTATCCTTGGAGATCTAAAATTTTGAGTTTTAAAGGTTTAAATGGAAAATAGGAAGGAAATCAAGATTAAAAAGGATCATTCTAACAAGTTAAAGCATGAATGATTGATCTTTAGGAGTTTGGAGCCCAATTTTTGTGTTCTGGAAAGTAGGGATCAACCCTTAAGGGTTAAAGGTTGTTCCCTGGCCAATAGAATGCTTGAAAGGCATTCTGTTTTGTAAGGATAGACCCTGAAGGGGAGAAAGGTTAATCCCTAACAAATAGAATGCTTGAAAGGCATTCTATTTTGTACAGGTCAACCCTGCCTAATTAAAAGGTCGATTTCTAAAAGCACCCCTACCAAATAGAATGTTTTGAAGCTTAGGGATTGACCCCTGAGGATTAAAAGGTTGATCCATGGGCCATTTCATGCATAAAAAAAAGGCTTTAAAGCCTCAATTAGAGGGCTTTTTCTTCATTTTTTTGTTCACTAAAAAACTTCACTCTTTTTTCTTTCCTCTTGCCATCTACATGCCTAGTTTTAAGCCTTCAATTTGAAAGATTTTACGTGGGTTTTCTCACTTAGATCAAGTTTCCATCACCTCACCTAGCCAAGGTTTTTTTCTTTCTAAAGTTTGAATATGTAAATATGGGTGTGGAAAATGTATGGAAATGTTTAAAGAGAACCTAGATTTAATGATGGGGTAAAAAGAGAATGTTGAGATGATAAACAGATTTTAATCTTGTTAGAAGAATGTACGTGAAAATGGGTTTCAAGAAAAAACCTTGAGTTATAAAATGGTTATGAGTTGAAGAAGGTGATTATGAGTTAAGATATGATTTGAAATGAATTATTGGCCTAATCTAAATAAGTTGAACTAGAAATGAGTATATGTGGAAGTGTAGCGAACAAATTTGAGGAAATGGGTATTGTGGATGACCATGAGATTGTAGGTAGAAAGATGGGTTTAATGAGTTTGTAGAAAAGTAAGTATTTTTACTTAATTATATGTCTTGATTATGTGCTTTTGGTTGTTGTAGATACTATTGGAACTCAAGGCCCCTTAGCTAGAGGAGCCAACTAAGAGGTGTTGCTAGTATAGAGGTAACACTAAGGTGAGGGATTGCATTTAAATGTTTTAATAAGGGCATGAAATGTTTTGAATGTTGTAAATTAAATGTTTTGAAAGACATGTATGGGAATGAGCCTTTTATTGCTTGATATGGTTTATGTTCAAAATGAAAGCTACAAGCGAAATGTATAAAAATTTGTTCTATTAAAATTGTATGTGTTCATGAAAATATATAAATGTCTTTATGTTGCTTACAAATACATACAAATGTGAATATTGAAAGGAATTATGGAGATGAATGTGTTGGATGGCATGGTGGTTGAAACTACATGCCTTATAATTTAAAGATACAATGAGATGGTGTGTGTGTATATATATATATATATATATATATATGGATATAAAATACCTTGCTGTGGAGCACTTAAAGAAAAACCTAAACTAGTGACAATATTCGCTAGACATTGTGTGCAATGGTATTGCCCTAGCTAACAAAAGGGGAAATGGTGCTAGCTTTGTGGTTGAGGATGGCACAATCGTTATGAGCTTAGTGGTTGAGTGCACTAGACCATTTGTATATGAGACGAGTTAGCTACCCACTTGCTGCCTTTGATAGTGAGGGGGAAATATTGCTATCCCATGGATCGGTAGTCCATTGGTATTGCTTACGATAATAAGGGGAAATATTGCTATGCCATAGATTGGTAGTCGATTGGTAATGTTATATGTGCTTTTCAAGTTAGCTCCACTAGATATAATAATACAAGCATGATATAATGAAATCTTAATAATTTTTTTTTCAATGAAGATACTTGAGATTTCGATATGTTATCTAAGGTTTATGAATACTAAAGGTTTCAATACTGGAATTTGCCATTGAATAACTTGTGTTTATATACTTTGAACATAAGTGCATCATCTAATAGCTATATGCGTCATGGATTTGGGTTTTCAAAGAGTAAATTGCATGGTATCAAAAAAGAAATGACATTGTTTATTAACCCTTCCACCATTCATTGCTTGTTTCCCTCCATTTTCTCTCACTGAGTTGTACTCACCTTTTTAAAATTGCATGTTATGGTTTTCAGATCCAAAAGTAGCTAGATCATAGATTGAAGAGAACTCCATACACCCAATCGGTTGGTAGGTATCTACAATGGCATTTAGTAGCCATAACCCCACCAAAGTCACTCTACTGGAGTTATTAGTCTTTTTGCATATGTGCATTGATATGTGTCGATATAATCATGAAACCTTTTTGTATACATTGAATGTTTAATTTGATTAATGATGTAGCAATAAATAGCAGGTGATAGATGTCATTTTGGAAATATTATGTATAGGAATTGTTATAATACATTTTTGGGAAATTGATGAATGGAAATGGCATTTGAATGGCCTTTAAAGAATGATGCATGATAGATGGATTGACGAACAATATTATATGGAAAGGCTTGCGTAGGTTCAGTGGGTTATGCCCATTAGGCCCTTATGCTAGTCATGGCTCAAGATCGAGTCATGACAATAGCTTTATATCTATTTAATCCTTGTAACAAGAAATACAAAAGCCCTATGGTTATGGAATAGATTGGTGGCCGAAAAATAATTTTCCAACTATAAACAATTCTCAACTTAAACATGGCCAATTCATGAAAAATAATAAAAAATAATATTTAATTGAATCTTAAATTCAAACTACGATAAGTTTTAGTAACAATTGATAAACTTCATATATAATTACTTTATACTTAAACTAAGATTCACCATGGCTGAATTTTAGGTTACGAAAATGTACCACATTCGACAGTGGAAAAAATATTGATCAAATTAATTGTTAGAATTTAGTGCATTAGGATTTTAATTACTCCCTCTTGATCTCTAACTCTCCAATAAGTAATATTCTTATTATTTTCATGTGGATAGGAGAAGAGACCTAGTCTTACCTTATATAGTAAGTCTTCTTCATTATAGGGTTTAGGGTTTCCTATAAACGTACATTAGAAAGCCCACAAATAATATTAAAGCCTGATGTACCTGAACCAATTAAACTAATTGTGATTCTTCTTTGGTGGTCAAGAACCTACCTGGTGGTCTTGGGTTCTTTTGCGAGAGCATCTACGATTGATTACCATGTTGAAAAAATGTTGAATGCTATACTACTACCAAAAACAACAAGCATGTTACAAACTACAATTATAATTCAAGTGCTAGATATACGTGACTTCCACTTCACACGTGGTCTAAGAATGACATGGTATAAAAAGAAGAAATGATTTTTTAAGAGGTATCCTCTTTGCTAACCATGTATAGAAATTAATAGGTTCCTTATAATTGTATAGGATTATTTTTCAAAAAAAAAATTGAAGCCAAGTACACTTTATTATATCGTATTATGATTATGATATTGTACCAAATTAGCTTAGTTTGTTTTTCATAAAAGGTGAAACTAGATTAAACAATATAATTCACACTTTAATCATTTGAAAAATCTAACATGACTATATAATTAATATGTTGAAATGACGGATGAAATATCTAGAAGTTCTTAGCCTTCTCAGTGTTTTTTTGGCTTGACTACTAAAAGCAAAAAAGATGTTAACATCGATCAGGCTCTCCAAGAAAGAGAAAGATACATTTAACCTATCAATGCATGCATGTAAGAAAACAAAGGTAACATCATCAAAGTATTATTCTCAGGAGGACAGTAGAAAAAACAAGAGAGTGCGGCTGCTAACTTCAATTTTGTGGGAATCTCTATTTTTGTCCAGTTTATGATGGCAACAGCTTGATGGTACTGCTTAATTGGCAACTAATGCAACACATTAATGTCTTCCATGATTGTATTGCCAAACAACTGCTTTCCATCGCACACAACCCAACTTGTCTTTGTACAAAGGATTTTCATCCTGTCGAGTTGCATTATTTGTTGTCCACTTTATGAATGCCTGAAATAGTAATTTTTGAACCTTTCTATATTTTTGAACATAGATACTGAGTAAAAGAATAATAGATTTGTTTTATGCATATATATATTTTTTGGGTTTATTAATTACGGGTACAATCTTTAAAGAAGAATCTCAATCAAGATAGAATTAATTTTGAAAAGCAAAGTCTAGTTGTTGCTTAGGACGTCGCTAAGCAAAGTCTAGTTGTTGCCCTAGCTAGCTTTAAGTTTTGAAAAGCAAAGAAAGACCCCACCTGATACCATTCGTAGACTCATTTGTCTCTAACCCCTCAGTCCCCTACCCCTACCACCAGGATGGCACGAGAGATCAGAGAGGGAGCTCCATTTTCCAATGATGGTGGGAAAAAGAAAATGAGAATACTATAAAGCAATGAGGTGATGAGGTCGATAGTGTTATTTGTTTGGAATAAAAATGTACTTAGCACACCCAAAATTTAGAGGATAAAAATCATGCCACTTTTTTTGGCTAAGCTATGATTCTATCATTCTTTTTTTTTTTTAACAGCATTTCTCAGTTTGTCAACACTGTAGAGCACCAATAATTGAGTTAGGCACTTTCTTATTGCTTTCCCTGCCCCTACCTATATGTTTTCCATCTTTTCTATTCTTAGGCAAAACCCATACTTTTTGTTGTGATAATATACATCATCGTTTGTTCTCCATTGTTGATACTAGGTTGGTGTGTCTCCATGTGTTGCTTTTAGGTTTTCATCATCTATTCTTGTGTTATTTAGTTAAAGTGCATGTCTTGTTGACTTTTTTGTTTTAGTAAAAAATGTAATAATTAAATAAATCATTTATTGTATAATGACATTATCTTTAAAAAATCTTTAAATTATTTAAAAAAATTTAAGTAAATTTTTATTTTTTATTAAGTTCAATTAAATTATTATATTCTTATTTTGAATCAAATCAACTTTTATAATTAATGATTGATTAATTTTTATTAATCAAAATATCACTTGTCATTTTATATCACGTAATTTTAACATAGCATTTTGATATATTATAATAGATGATACTGTGACACACTAATATGGCATCATGACATGACTTTGTTGTATTTTTCACCTTTCATATTAATGTCACATAAATATAAAATGATATTTTAACTAATAACAATTAATCAATTATTAATTATAAAAATTTATTTAACTGAAAATACAAACACATGAAATTTATTGAACACAATAAGAGTAAAAATTTACTCAAATAATTTATAAACTTTTTCAAACATTATACAAATCTATCCACTCACTATAAACTACACAATGAGATACGTCGTAATCATTAATAAAAGCAAAAACGAATAGAATTGCATTTCAGCTATATATTAAAGGAAGGTGTTTGATCGAATGTCACTTTTACGAACATAAATCTTGGATTTTGTAGGGGCAGGTCTGATCTTACACTGAGAACTACAAATAGGATGGAAAGCATTTATTTATTTATTTATTTATAATTATTAATTTTAATATTTGGGATGTTGGTGGTGATGGAGGATGCCATTGACGAATTTTGCTTGCCTTAGCAACTTTTAGCATAAAGCTACTTTTTATTGTCTTGGCTTTTGGGATAGTGGGGAACCCACTCTTAGTGCATAAACTTGAATATACAATTGAAAGCTGGGTTTCATTCTTTGTTTTATTTTTTCACCCTTAAAAAATGCTAATTTTTACATTAATATATATACATTATATTAATATGGCTTATTATATAGATTGTAGGAGCAGAAATGCCTCAGTGTATGGCTTTTCAATATCGTAGCGTGAAGCTTATACTTAAAGATGAATAAAGGAAGTTTTTCTTTATGTTTTTAAAAATGTGGTTTATTGTTGCACTTAAGTTTTTTTTTATCGATTTTTATAATTAAGTTGAAAAAGAAAAAAAATTAAAATATGTTGCTTGGGTTTAATTTAAATGACGTAATATCTGTAAAAATTTTAAATTATTTAAGAAAATTCAAATATAACTCATTATTCTTTTATTATGTTTGATCAAGTTTTACATTTATATTTTGAGTTAAATTAACTCTTATAATTAATTATTTATTAAATGTTGTTATTCAAAATATCATTTGTTATTTTACATTACGTGGTATTGATGTGATATGTTGACATGTCATAATAAATGATGATATGATTATGTGACATTTTTACCATCTACATCATCGTCATGTGGATACAAAATAATAAATAGTATTTTGACTAATGACAATTAATCAATTGTTAGTTATAAAAGCTTATTTTGTTCAAAATAAAAGTACATGAGCTTGATTGAAAGTAATAAAAAATTAAGATTTATTTAAATTTTCTTAAATAGTTCAGGATTTTTTTCAAGTATCATGTCAATTTAAACTCTATCTATATAGTAGATTTATTTAGTGTAAAATACGTTGATCCTTCAAAGTTTTGTTTACAATTCCACACAGATCCATTAGTATTTGAAATTGAAATTCTGCCCTAAACGTGTAAATGACATTAATGGCAAATGTGAAATGTCTACATTACCCATGCATAAATAAAGCTTAATCATGTGTTAATGAACCTTGATCACTGTTTAAGTTGCTCATTTTCTTTATTCTTGTTCTCCTTTCTTTCTTTTCTCTTTTGTCACTCCCTCACATCGATTGATTAAGGTTTTTTTAGCCTTCTACTTTAACTAAAAGCTTCATCATACAATGAAATAGCCCTAAACCAAACCCTTGTTTCAAACCCTTTAAACCCTAACCCAGATTGAGAGAGTAAAGGATTAGGGTTTATCAATCATCAACTAGTGGTAAGTATTATACTGTTTTGCTACTAAGTCCAAGGTTAGAGTTAGAGTTGTTGTCTTTTACTAGTGTGGTGAGGGGTCGAGAATGGGTGTGGATTACAATTCAGTTAAAGGTTGAGTTGTAACTTAGACCTACAATCTTAAATACTTAAATTGGAGAATTAGGGTTTCATTTTGGAATTGGGGAATGGGGTTTAAAATTTAAGGGTTTTTAAATTTGATTAAGGTTTCGAGTTAGCATTTAGGAATGGGGTTATCATTCAATATTTCAGAGTTGCTAACCTAGTGTAATTGGGTTTTTTAGGTCTAGAAATGGCAGACATGCTGTATGACTTAGTGCTGCACCATGACAGATGGTGATGACTATTAGCAATATCAATCCAAATAGCTATTCATACATAAACCTCATAAATGATGCCTTTGAAGTGTTCGTGGACAATTTCAATTTTAGAGTTGGAATGAATGTCTCCATTTTTGCGTGACACCTTAAATTAAAATAAGTTTTCGAATTGAAGAGTGATGGTGATGTGTTGAAGTTGTGTGAAGTCTGTAAAGGTACCAAGGTAATTCATTTGTATTTAGACTTGATTCCTGCTATTCCACTCAAGACAAAAGAATTTAATAAGTCTTTTATTGCCAAAAGTGTTGGTGCATGTGCCTTTATTGGACTCGTGAATGTTGTATTAAGTGCTAGCAGAGGTAAGATTGGTGAGTTTAATTATAGTGTTCTGGATGCCTCTACTTCAAGAGGAGAGTGCAAAGGTAGAGTTAGTGAAATATAGGTTGAAGTTGAAACTTCAAGCAAAGGTGGTTGAGGTTCAGGTAAAAGTAAATGTAAAATTAGTGAGGGTAGAGTTGGTGAAGGACCTTCCACTGCAGTTGGTATTAGTGATGAAGAAAGTAATGATTCAGTAAAGGACATTGATGGAGAAGATGTATCTAATGAAGAAATAGATATGATGCTTGAGATAGAAAGTAACGAAAAGATAAGTTAGTTTCAAGGCAATTTTAAGGAGAATGTTGAGATTAAGAAGATGCAGAGAAAGATGATTTTTCTGATATTGGTAGTGACATAGAGAAAAGGAACCGAGATAGTGATGAATTTGACAAGGAGGGTAGAGCAATAGATAAGTCCCTTAGAGGCATACCTTATGTTCATGATGAGAATGGGAAAGTTGTGTTGATAAAGAACATGTTGTTTACAAGTGTGCATCGCTTTAGGGAGGTGATGACTGGTTATATGATCCAAGAAAGGAGAGAGGTGTATAGAGCCAAAAATTAAAAACTAGGTATAAGGCTTACTATAAAGGAAATGGCTGTGACTAGATGGTTCATGAAAACTTATATTTAGATAGGAAAACCTTTAAGATTAGAAATGTAGTGGATGACCATTCTTGCATTAGGACAAGTAACAATAATTTTGTTGCTACAAGTGTTTGGATTGCCAACAAACTTGCTGCTCAATTGCACTTTGACCTAAATATGTTATACAATCTGAGGTAGCATGAATTATAACAAAGGTATGGAGTGAGTGTTCATTCTAAGAAGCTATATAAGACAGACAAAAAAGCTCAAGAAAAGTTTGAAGAGACTCATGATAAGTCCTATTCTTACATGCAACTGGATGCTCCAGTGGTGAGGGATACAAATCTTGGAAGTATAGCCATCATGCTACTAAAGAGGCTTAAGTTGAGCATGCATCGAACTTTCAAAAGGTTTTTCCCATGTTTTGATACTTTAAGCTAAGGCTTCAACAATGGGTGTAGGCTTTTCATTAGGGTTGATGGCTACCACCTTAAAGGGTCATATAGATAGGCGTTACTATCTGTTATTGCTATTTATGGGAATTGTGTTCTATTTCCTGTTGCTGTTGTTATGGTGGAGCTAGAGAATGATGACTCTTGTTCTTGGTTTTTGAACTTGGTTAATACTATCATTAAAGACTTCAACAAACCATTAGTAGTGATCAGTAATAGGCAAAAGGTAAACCCTAAACTCTTATTATTTTCCATTTAATTAGTTAATCTTAATTACTTATTAACTATTACGTATTCTTATATAGCATGGCCTAGAAGATATAATTATAAAAATAATGACCCATGCCATTCAAAGAAGGTGTGCTAGGCATCTTTATAACAATTTTAGGTAAAGGCTTTTGGGGTTTGACATGAAGGTGAACTTTTGAAGGGTTCTTAAAATATACAATCAGTGGGATTGGAATAAAGCCATGGTGAGCATTAAAGTTGAAAATGATCAAGCATACAAGTGGTTGATGGAAAAACCAGCCATACTATAGGCAAGTCACAACTTTGACCCAAGTGTGAAGAGTGACCATGTAACCAACAACATGGCTGAGACCACTGGATTGGGCTTATAAGGAGTACACCCATTATGTCTTTGTTTGAAAAAATTATAGAAAAATAATGAAGAGGCTTTATGATCAGTATTAAAAGGCATGCATATGGGAAGGGCAGGTAACATTCAAAATTAAAAACAAGTTGATTTTGCCAAGTACAGTTGCAAGTTTGTAGTGTTATGCCTACTTTGAATTATTACTTGTTAAGTTCAAGTCTATTATGTACGTATTGAAGGTATCAGAACCAGGTTATAACTAATTCAAGATAACCAGCATCATAAGACAAAAAACTCAAGATATTGAAATGTTTTGCTATCTTTGTGTCTATTCTAGTTTTTTTGCTTGTAACTTTTGCATTTAATATTTCAACAACGTAAAACAGCTTTTATAAAATAAAATTACATTTAAAAGCCTAAGATTTTTTTCATTTTTTTTCCTTATCCATCTCTTTAGGGAATTTTATCAAACACCTTTCGAGAAGCCCTTTATCCTTCATTTTCTCTTCCCATGTTCACCCCTACTTTGTTCAAGAACCACAAATGGATATAATGGAAGAGCTAAAGCTTATACTGCAGGTTTTGTTTTTTTAAGCTACTATACCTATTAACTCATTCATGACATCCATCTGTGGTTCTTGAAATGATCTTTTTCCTTTATTAGTTTCATCATTTCTTCTTTTGTGAAATAATTCTTCCCGTCCCATCTCTTTGGGGAATTTCGAGAGACCTTTTAACCTTCATTTTCTTTTCCCACATTTTGCCCTTCAACCCACAAAAATCAAACATGGGTTTATAGGTTCTCTTCACAAGTCGATTTACAATTAGAGTGCCAAAAGTCAACAAGAAATCTAGAGCATTTCAGCAAGAAATCTTGGATTTTTGGCTTTTAGTTTGAGGGAGTTTTAGTTTTAGCAAGAAAAACACTAAAGGAAGGGAAAAATTGCCTTAAAAATGCTGTCACATCATCAAAGAAATGGAGACATTAACGGTTGACAAACAATAAGATTTAGGTGTTTAGCAAAAAATATTCTTTTAGTGCAGAGTATCTAATTCGAATACAAATAGACCCGTGTGGAATTGCGAGCAAAATTTAGGAAAGTCATGTATTTTACCTTTTTATTTCTGGGATTGATAGTTAACAAAGCCCGAGTTTAGCTTTAAACATGATTTTTCTTGATTTGAGATATTATTATATTAATAAAAATTTTATTTAATTTTAATTAAAAAATATATTTAAGAATATTTAATATTAATATAATAATACTTTAAAAATTTTAATATTTTAATACTAAATTTATTTTAAATGGACAGGTTGAGTTGAGTTTGAACACAATTTTTTGAAATGTCAACTAAGTACAACTCAATTCATAGGCACCTTCATATAGAGTGAAATTTGAACAAAGATTGTAAGTTTGAGCCGTTATGTTCTTCTTTTATAAAAATAAAAAAACATTATATGAAGCTTTTTCAAAAAATGTGTAATAATTCTATTAATGAACATTTAATATTCTAGTATACTTGTAATGCATTGCTAGAAAAGAAACAAAATTAGGCAAAAATTAGGCATAGCTAACTATCTTAACTCTTTGATTATCCAACCTTTTGGGGAGTAAGATTGCCTATCAATAGGGAAGTGCATCAGTTGGTTTCAAGAGAATCCAAATCAACAAAAACAATGCGGAATTTTAGCAAATCGAAGCAGACCGATTATAATGAAAAATTGGTCAATTGAAGTTGACCTTAGTTCAGTCGGTTTTGATCTGTTGAAATTTGGGGTGGGCTTAGGCTTAAATGGCCCTAAGCTAATAAAAGTTGAAAATTTTGTGTTGGGTTTTGACTTAAAATTATATCAAGCTCATATTTTTAATTGAAATCAAACCCATGTTGTTTAAATAATTAGTTCAACACTTATGATTTATTTTTAATTATATAATTAAACAGTATATAATTTTTTAATAAAAAATAATAAACACCATATTATTATTTATAAGAATGCAAAATCAATAATTTATTTTTTATAAAGAAGTAATAAACACCATATGTTCAATTGTTTAACAAAAATATAAATATAATGGAAAAGTTAAGGGCAAAAGGTTTTCATAAATTGTACATAATATGTAATACAATTTAGTAATTTATGCAATGCAATTAATTAAATGTGAGATATACAACATAAAGTAATAAATTGTACATACTACAAATCCATAAAAGTTAGGAGTTATACAATATAAATTACTAAATTTTGAAACATAAATTTTAACTTGGACCTCCAACTCCAATTCAACGATTTTTAAAAATATGTTCCTAAAAATGTTAAAATATAAAATAATTAGTATAAATAATTGTATTAAGATAATCTAAATAACTTATAAATGTAAATATGCATAACACTTAATGATAATATTACTAGAAAAGTGAAAATAGCTTATGAAAATAACATGTTACTCAGAGTTAGACTTAAATTCAGCTTATGTATAAGTTCCAATGTAAGCTTTCACAAATTTTAAAATAAAATAAAAAATATGGTTAAATCTTTAAACAAAGAACTAAAGAAACAAAGAAATAAATTTAGAAAAAGATATGATACTATATAGAATGATACTATATTATGGTAAATTAAATGAAAATTAAAGAAACAAAGAAATAATTTCCAAAATCAAGTTTATTGATCTTGTCCAAATCATCCTCAATCTTCTTTGGATCACTATGTGCGTTTTCATATAACCAATCTTGAGCACAAGTAAGTGCATATACAATGCATATACAACCTTAGGAGTAAAAATACTCTTATATGCATCAAGCACACGTTCATTTATACTAAAAACAAATTTTGAAGCAACTGTTGATATGGGAACTGCTAATACATCACGAGCAATAGTTGCAAGTATAGGAAACTTATACTAATTGAGTTTTCGCCACATGAGAATATCAAAGTCAATATCCTCACTAGCATCATTATCCACCAACTTAGATAAATATTTATCAAATTTCGATTTTTGCTTCTCCAAGCCATTGTTTAATTAATGCCTCTTAAATGCACCCAATCTCTTCTTAGTAGTTATTGGGTCTTTGCCACTCGAAACAATAGCACTGTCATGCCCACTTTCACCACCGGTGACTTGTCTCATTGGCATTTAAGACTTTTGACCACTTTCACCAATATGAGATTGAGGTTGAGGTTACAACATATTTTTATAACATTGAAACAACTCATCCATTGTCTTTTTCACTAAAGAAAACATCAACAAAGCTTGCTTGGAAGCATACATATCTTCCAAAGTAAATTCAACCTAAGCAAGCTTTTTCCTCGGGACAAGAATCGAGGCAATTTATAACACCAAATTCATTTTTTTCAGCATTCTACCAATACTTGTCAAATTTAGCTTTTATTATCATTACCATAAACTTTAAATCAATATCATGACTTTGTTGCCATTCAATCAAAGTGCCATACACATTAGAAATAAAATCATGAAAAGAATTGGTCGTAACATAAGATGTACTTGAAATATTCACAATCATATCATAAAACTCTTTTAAGAAAAGAGAAATCTTCATAACAGTTGCCTAGTCATTATCGTCGGGTGCTTTATTTCCTTTCTTCATTAGCTCACTTTTATAACTAGTATCAAAATACTCAAATGATGCAAAAACCCTATCAAATTTCACAATTGTATTTAACATCAAAAAAGTAAAATTCTATCTAGTGCCCACATCCAAAGACAATAAACACTTACTATCAACTCTTGCATTAACAACACATTCCTTAAACTTGGTTAATCTAGAAAGAGATTGTTTAACATATCTCGCTGTCGCTCTAACACGAGCAATTGAGTCATTGATATCCTTTAATCTATTAATCATAATAAGATTAACAATATGTGCAACACATCTCATATGAAAAAATTTACCTCTTAAAATAATAGTTCCGGCAACATTAAATTTTTTCTTTAAATGTACTATTGCAATATCACTGAAACTATCATTATTAATAGTAATAGAAAAAATCTTTTGAATCCCCTAATTAACCAAACATTTATCAATTGCCTTGCTAATAGCCTAAACTTTGTGACTAGTAATGGGACAAAAGTTCAAATCTTTTTCTGTAACTTCCAATCCTTATAAATAAAATGACCAGTCAGAATCAAATAATTAATTCTTTGTACCGAAATCCATGTGTCTATAGTGATACATATTCTACTAGGACATGATCTTAAAAAATTTTTTATACAAGTTTTTTCATTAGCATAAACCTTTATAACAATCCCTAGCAATGATCCAACATGAAGGTATACAAAATCTAGGACATATTTCCTTCATTTGTTTCCTATACCCTTTAGCTTTCACACATTTAAAAGTCAACTCATTTATAATGATCATCTTAGTTAAACTCTGCTTAATTGCATCTTGATCGAATGTCCAACTACCCAAAGACCTATCTCCTTTTGATAAAAAATAATTCAATTTGATTACTCTCCTCTCTAGCACAGAGCATTTTCAACTTTAGACAAACCTTAACATGATTATTTAAAGAAAATGTTTCATTTTTTTTGTATCTATATGTAAACTCTAATCATAATGACGACATCTATCTTTATGATTACCTTTGTCAGTATCAAATTTTATGAAGTGATCCCACACAAGCGATAACGTCTTAGATGGTTCGTTTTGCTTTTGTTGTTTAGAGCTTACTGCCTCACTTTTTGTGTTGCTTTTAGTAGCACTTACATAATATGAGGTGTAAATGCTGAGTCATTAATTGCCTAACTTATATCCTCCTCAATTTCATTTGACATCCACAAAAAAATAATTAATTAATTAATCACCATATAGGTAAATTTGGTTTTCATTTGTTTAATAGTACCAAGTCGCTCATAACATTTTCTTCCTACTAAATGTGGTAAAAAAAATTCAATGACTTGTTATATTTAATAAAATTTAATTAAAAATATAATAATAACATTTAATAAAATTGACAAGAGAGTAGATATTGGAGCCTAAGGTAGTCTTTCTCAATCCCCTAAGCCTAAAGGTGAAATGTAATTCATCCTTTACATTTTTTTTCCAAGATGAAAAAAAGAGCACAAATACAACTAAGCAAATAAAAATCATGATTATTTTTTCATTACAATTATTCGCAAACCAATATATGTCATAATACATCAAGAATAGATAAACAATTTGCATATAATAAGTCCCTTAACTAGTCAAATTATTTATTTAATAGGTACATGAAAATGTGATTTTATAAGTATATTAGTATTACCCCAAAACTAAATTTATTTATTTATAAACTATAGAATAATATAAGATAGTAAATATCTAACAAACACAGTATATATAGCAAGTTAGTAACCACTAAACTAGGAAAGATATAAACCCAAAATACTAGTTACTTGAAAGCATCAATCAATAACAAAAAATCTAAATGGTGTCTCTCCAAGCAAGTTCATTTGAATTCTCAACAAAAATGATGGCATTCATTTTCCATTCTAACCCTACTTTGCTTTCCATGAAACAACAAATACAGTAATGGAAAGCTTCAAGCTATTCAACCAAATGCCTTAACCCATCAAACTTTCATCTCTGTAATAGTTTTATTAAAGCAATCCCATAAAGAAAAAAGAAAAAAGAAAATGTAGAAACTTAACAACAATACAATTTGGGTATTAAAATCAACAACTCAACATACCTTGAAACTGAGGCGGTAGGCAAAGAGGAAGACAGATGACTACAAGAGACAACCAGAAGCAGCAACAGGTTGACAGAAGGAAGAAAGAAAGGGGGAGTCAAGGGAATCGTTGATTAATGGAAGTTAGTCAACAGTACACTTAGTAATTTTTTATGCCACATCATATGTAATGTACCATGTTCACATGTCATCTTGATGACATCAATGTCATGTGACAGATGATGTGACATAAAAATTACTGACTAAGAATTGGATTTTTTTAACCTATCCAAATGTCTAAAAATTATTAGTTAGGGATTTGAAATAAAAAATAAAAAAACCTATTTGTTTTAAACTAATTACCATTTTCTTAACAAAAAAAAAGCTAATCCAACTTTTCCAATTGAAGTCATTGTTGCTCCATTGAAAGTTGGTGTAGAGAAATTTGAGAATGCCCAGAGACGATTTTGAGAAAAGGATAACTAAATTAAAGTTGTTGTGTTTAGGATTTGTGAAAGTGACTATTGGATGATAGCAAGAAAATGGAAAACTTTTGTAGAGAAAGAAAGGGGAAATAAAAAATTTGCAAGATATGAGAAGCAAAGAAAATAATAATTATGATTATCCATCTCAAGTGTAAAGCCTGTGCCTCTTAACTCTTATAAACGTCCTCTTGTCAAAACTGTTTATGGGTATTTTCAAATTTCTCTATACCAACTTTCAATAGAGCAACAATGACTTTAATCGAACAAGAAAAATTGAATTAGTTTTTTTGTTAGGAAAAATGGTTTCAATTAAAAAGATATCGATTAGTTAAGAAATCATGGTAATCAGTTTAAAGCAAGTAGGGTTTTTTTCTTTGTTTTAGATCCCTAATTAATAATTTTTGGACATTTGGATAGGTTAAAAAGGAAAAACTCAATTCTTAGTCAGTAAGTTTTTATGCCACATCATTTGCCATATGGCATTGACATCATCAAGATGAAACATCAATACATCACGTAGCAAATGGCATGGCATAAAAAATTATTAATTGTATAGTTGACTAGTGGAAGTTAGTCAACGGTTAGGCAAAGGGACTTATTTGATCCAACATAAGAGTTCAAAGACTTATTTGAACACAATAAAAGAATAGGGGCAAAATCGACTTTCTTAATATAGTTTGAGGACTTCCTGAGATATTTAACTAATTTTCTTGAATAATTTAAAGACTTACTTTAGATATTATATCAAATAATAAGTATAGTTTTAATTAACCTTTAGACCAAATTACAAGTTTCGTCATTATCACACATACTTAACCCTTTACAAGTTCAGTCACTGATACAGATAATTAAACCTTTAACCAAATTACAAGTTTCGTCACTGTTAAACATGATTTAGCTTTTTAACAAAATCAAATTACAAGCTTTGTCACTATTACACATAATCAACTCTTAAATCAAATTACAAGTTCCATCACTGTCACACGTGATAGTAATGGATATATTGAAAAAAAATTAAAAAAATGAAGAAGTAAGATCTGCATGATCATGGAAAACCTATTTTCTATATGCATTGATAGATTAATCGTTGAGCTAAACTCAATAGTCTTAAGAAGAAAACCTTAATTGTGCCTTCCTTGGGGGGGTTTAATTTTCTTAGTAGATTCCACTTAGAAATGTTGACATCTCGTCAGATTTTAGATCTTTTTGCAATGGTGGGATTCCTACATGAGGAGATGGTGGTCTTGCTTGAGTTAAAGAATTGAGGGCATTAAAATCAATATGATTCTTTGACCAAGATTCCTTTTAAGGGTCCCCCCACCACTTCGCCTAATTTCATGATGTCATATCACATTAGAAACAGATTGTATCCATTCATAATACTTTTTATAAAGTTAGTTACTCTCTATCTCCAAGTGACATGCATGAGGAGGAGAGCTATTCTTGTTGAGAATACAAAATCCCTCTCCATTGGATTAAGTTTTTTTGAAAAGTGCTTTTTGGGTAAGTTGTTATGTTGGAGGGACATCCTCAGTTTCATGGTATAATATAGCTACTCTATATTACAAATTCTTGTTTTTTCTAACATCTCTTCCTCTTTTAGTTTTTAATTATATGATGTTTAATATCCAAATGCTACTTTTTTGCAAAAAATTTAGGGTTATATTATACTAAATGCAACTTTAAAAGTGCTTAGAGTGTCACCCAATTAGTAGTCATGCTTCTTGTCATAGCGAAGTTAGGTCTAAGTATCTATATTCTTGATCATTACATAGAAAGTATTAAATAAATCTGTGAACTTCCTCATTTTTCTTAAGTAAATTTTTATTTTTTTATTATATCAAAATAAATCCCTAATAAATAATTTATAACTAGACATACCCTTACATTGACAGAAAAATACTTATATAACAAGAACTCAATGATGGTTGGACAACTGGTGTCTACTACACGCACATGGATGTTAATATAGCAAAATTGGCTGAATGGAAAAATTTTTGTCGGATTAATTGTGGTTATTTCAATTCGATTTGGTCATGTCAAAAAAACCACCTTACCTAGCATGAGAGCAAAATATGTCATTTGGTCATGAGTTTAATAACTGTTAAGATCACATGTATCATGAAACTTCGTTTTGTTAATGTAATTGTTTATTTGGATCAAATCATAGTATATGGGCTTATTTGAGTACAGTAAAAGGATAATAAAATTATTTGAAAATTTTGAAACAACTCATTGATTTATTAAGTAATATAAAAGTATGCTTGCAATATGTAATCCATTTGTTCCATTATTTCTTCTTAGGTATTTAGTATTGCTTACCTTTTTCTTTTGGTACATAAGGAGAAAGTCTAGAGAAAATAAAGTTTAGACAAAGGTGGTTGCATACTTGCTATGTGATTACTTACTCAACCATATTAGTGCTATGGTATACTTTAGAGATCTAACTGTTTGAAGATCAAAGCTACTCAAACTCAAACCTTGGGTACAAATACCGATTGCACCACTAATTCTAATTATTGATTTTAATATAATAATATAAGTTTTTAAAAAAACAGTTCCTTAATGGTACAGAGCAATGATGGACACAATAGAAATACAAAGAGAATGAAAAAAATGATTATAGTCACTAAACAAGATAAGATCTAGGCAATGGCCTTTTTTTTGTTTTATTTTTGCTAACGTTTAAAGAAGAAAATGGCAAAA
>NW_018397271.1:2918561-2944701 GCF_002168275.2 Theobroma umbraticum | reverse complement strand
TAAGAGAAAAACAATAAATCAATATAAATATGTTTCCTAAGGCAAGTATAAGTAATAAATAATAATGTGGAAACTAAAGAGAGACCAAAGCGATTTATAGTGATTTAGCTTTTTTGATATCTACATCCATTCCCTTGGTAACCAAAGAAGTTCAATCCACTATCAAGGATTGTTGTTTTTTAATGGAAAGCGATAACCCTCACATAATCTACAAAGGGATTTTTGTTTATTCACGAGATCAAGAGATAACTATTACAATGGCTTTTTATGGGATCAATCTATGACCCCTACATAATCCACAAAAGGATTCTTGCTTTATCATGAGATAAAGTTAAATAGGAAACCACAAAAGATTCTTACATTTTAAATGAGAAACGATAACCCTTACAAGATAGCTTTTTAAGGTTAAGCTAAAACCTTTACAAGATGTGTGTACAAAGGAGTAATAGCAAAGATATGCCTCTTAAAGGTTAGATGCTAGATATTTTTGCTTAGGTGTAATGAGAGAAGAAATTTCAGCTTGATTAAAGCAAGGATTCAACTTTCAAAGCTTGGTGGAAGAATAACAAGATGTTAGAGAGTGAATATGAGTTTATGAGTAGTCTTTCTAGGGTTTGAAGCTTTACTTCAGGTCTTCTCTATTTCAAAATTGCTCAAATGCATCTATTTTTAGTTGGGGCAAGTTTTAATCAAATCTGGCTATTACTAAAGCTTGAAGGTGGACTACAACACTCTTAGAGTCGACAGTGTTCTTCAAATTTCTCAATTAAGGCTTCCATAGTCGAATATAATTTTCCTTTAGTCAATCAACTTTCGCAAAATGTGTATTTTTTAATTTTGACCTTTTATAATCGACTATGCCTCTTTTATAATCAACTAAGATTGTTTAAATTTGACATTTTTTGGTCTTTGACTTGTCAAGGTCAATTATACCTCTTCTATAGTTGACTATGGCTATGTAATCTTGACTTTTTCTTGCTATTGACTTGTCAAGGTCAACTATGCTTTCTTTGTAGTCGACTAGCTGTGTAATCTTCACGTGTTTCTTTCTTCCAACCTTTAGATCAACTTAAGCTTCTCGAAGATCGACTCTTGGCTTATGTCTTGAGGTTTTCTTAGCTTTTCAAAACTTTTCTCCAGCTACTTCCTCTTCGCCTTGTACCTATGTTCAAATAAATATTTCAAGGTATGTTTGCTCTTGATTTCTTAGTTGAACATGCATTGATTGAAAGATTATAAGGCGTTTTCTAAAGATGTGTGGCTTTCCAAACAAATATGTAACCTTAGGGGATTAAAAATGTATTTGAGACAATTTTAAATACTTGACATTAAATTCAAGAAAATATGTGATTTTATCAAATCAAAACATGACATAAGTTAAGGCTAACAATCTCCCCCTTTTTGATATGATAAAAACGTGAGCACATTTCTTTTGAAATTTCTTGAAACCTTCCCTTAGCTTAATTAGTTTTTGTGCCTTTGTTGAAAACATTTAAGTGTAAATGAAAAAGGTATAAGAAATGAATATGAACTTTGAAAAATTCTCCCCCTTAATATATGCTTGAAGTTCAAAAATGTTTTCAAGGAAAATTCAGCTAATGTAGAGCATTTAAATATCCTCATAAACTTTCTCCCCTTTTTTGTTATATAAAAAAAGTTAAGAAGTGTGAGCTTTAAACACTTTAACTTAAGAGAGAATAGTTAATGATAAGCATCAAGTTCAATAATGATTTCTAACCATCAAATCAAAACAATGACATATATTTCTACTCAAATATTCAATCAATAAATCAAGAAATATATCCAATCATCATGATATGAGAGCATTAAATGAAAATGTATTTCCAATCAATAGATTTTCAAGCAAAGCGTAAGGAAATATACTCATTTAACACATCGAAGGATCATAACGTATTTCTTCTCTAGATATTCAAGTAAAGGATGAAGAAATATATACAATCATTGCAAAGCAAAGCACATATAAATATTTTAAACAAAGAACTCAATTCAAGAATGCCACATTTATATAACTATATATAACCAAAATGATGTGGGCATTACATTTTTCAAGTTCGTGGAGTTAACAAGCATAAACATAGACATATACATAATTAAGCATCCATATTACACAAGCATAAATATAAACATGATGAAATGCATGAGTAAACATAAACCAATCATAGTTATATACATAAAATGAACAAGAATAGTCAATCAATAATAAGAGCTTCAATGAAACAAAATACTACTACCTATGTACATTAAAGCTTAGATTTATCAACTAGTCATGGCATGTTCATAATACCTAGTGCTCCATTAATCTTTTAAAAGGCCTCTATATCTAAGGGCTTAGTAAAAACATCAACTAGTTGATCTTGAATGCTTACATATTCTATGACTACATCTTTTTTTTTGTACATGATCTCTAATGAAGTGATGTCTTATTTCAATGTGCTTTGTTTTAGAGTGATGAATGGGATTTTTAGTGAGATTGATAGCACTAGTATTGTCACACTTATTGGGAATCTTTTCCATTGATAACTCATAGTCCTCTAATTGTTGTTTCCTATAAAAAATTTGAGCACAACAACTGCCGACTATTACATATTCGACTTAGTTATGGCTACACTATTTTGCTTTTTGGAAAACCATGATATTGGCATTTTTCTTGAGAATTGACAAATGCTGGAAGTGCTCTTTTTATCTACTTTACATTCTCAAAAATAGACATCCGAGTAAGAGTGTAAGTCAAAGAATGAGTTCTTTAGGTACCATAAACATAAGTTAGAAGTGTCATGAAGGTATCTAAATATTCTCTTAATAGCACTTAAGTTAAACCCCTTAGGTTATGATTGAAACCCAGCAAATAACCCTACACTAAAGTTTATGTCGGGTCTATTAGTGGTAAAATAAACCAAAAAACCTATCATTGATCTCTATAGTTTAGGGTCAATATGTGTACCTTACTCATCAATGTCTAGCTTGGTAGATGTGGCCATTGGAGTGGAGTAGGATCTAGTTCCCACTATTTCAATTTTTTTAAGCATTTCATTAATGTACTTAGCTTGATTGATAAATGTATTATCTTCTTTTTGTTTAATTTGTAATCCCAATAAGTAATTTAGCTCATCCATTATTCTGATTTCAAGTTCTCCCTGCATTTCTCTTGTAAATTGTTGACAAAGAGATTCATTAGTAGCACCAAAGATTATATCATCAACGTATACATGCACTACTAAGGTATCTATGCCCTTTCTTTTAATGAAAAGTGTCTTATCCACCTTGCTTATATCAAAATCTTTGTCTATTAAAAATTTTGAAAGTGTCTTATACCAATCCCCAAGTGCTTGTTTTAGACCATAAAAATCCTTTTTAAGTTTAAACACATGGTTTGGAAAGGTTGGACTTTCAAATTCGGGAGGTTGTTCCACATACACTTTTTCATTAATTTTTCCATTTAAAAAAGCACTTTTAACATCCATTTGAAACAATTTGAAGTTCATGTAACATGCAAATACTAACAACATCTTAATGGCCTTTAACCTAGTTACGGGTGCATATGTTTCCTCATAGTGTATACCTTTCTCTTGATTATATCCCTTAGCCACCAATCTAGCTTTATTTCTAGTTATATTTTTATATTCATCCATCTTATTTTTAAATCCCCATTTAGTTCTTACAATGGGATAATCATGCGGTATAGGTACTAATTTCCATACCTCACTTCTCTTAAATTAATTTAGTTCCTCTTACATTGCTAAAATCCAATGTTCATCATTTAAGGCATCATTAATATTCTTAGGCTCTATTTGAGAAATGAAGGCAACATACTCACAAACATTTTTGGCTCTTGCTCTTGTTCTTACCTTTTGAGTAGGATCTTAATAATTTTTCTTTGATTGGGATCTTAATAATTTTACTTTCATTAACTTCTTTTCTCACCATGGGGTAGTTTGACTCTTGTTCTTCCATGATTTGTTCAATATGTTGTTATTCTTCTTGTGGTACCTCTTCACTATCTTTGTGGAGATCAATGTCATCAATTTAGTCGTGAAGTATACCTACATCATCATCATAGTCTTCCTTACTAGAAAGAGGGTTTAAATCATCAAATAACACATGTATTAAATCTTCAACCACTACTGTTCTCTTATTAAATACTTTATAAGTTTTAGAGTTTAGAGAATATCTAAGAAAAATTCCATCATCACTTTTAGCATTAAATTTTCCTAAATTATTTGTTTCATTGTTTAATACATAACATTTGCAACCAAGGGATGAAAATATGCAATATTGAGTTTCTTGCCTTTGCAAAGCTCATGTGGTGTCTTTTTTAGCATTGATCTAATCATTACCTTATTTATGATGTAGCATGAAGAATTAATGGCTTCGGCCAAAAGATATCTAGGTAAATTATTTTCACACAACATAGTCTTAGTCATTTCTTCTAAAATTCTATTCTTCCTTTCTACTACACCATTTTGTTATGTGGTCCTAGGGGTTGAAGAATTATAACCATAACCATTTTCTTCAAAGCCTAAGTCTTCAAATTCTTTGCCATGGTCACTTCTAATGTTTGAAATAGCATACCCCTTTTCGTTTTCAACTCTCTTACAAAATGATGTAAAAGTTTTTAGAGCCTTATCTTAATGTGCAAGAAAATACACCCATGTAAACCTAGTGTAATCATCATCAATCACTGACCCATAGTTCTTTCCACCTAAGTTAGTAGTCTTAGTTGGGCCTAACAAATCTATCTGAAGAAATTGCAATACCTTTATTGTGGTCACAATTTTTTTTAATTTAAAAGAAACTCTCCTATGTTTACCTTTGGCACAAGTATCACAAAGTTTGTTATTCTCAAATTTTAGCATAAGAAGTCCTACTACAAGATCTAAGGATGACAATTTTGAAAGTGTGTTCATGCTAACATGTCCTAGTTTCCTATGTCTTAATAAAGCATTTTCATTTCTCTTAACCATAAACATACATTGTTTGTAGATAACTCATTAAGATAAACAACATATGTATTTAATTGTTTTTAACCAACAAAAATAACTTTATTTGTCTTAGCATCTATAACATTAAAAAATCAATGATTCAAAGATGACCTTAAGACCTTTATCACAAAGTTGACTAACACTTAATAAATTATGCTTAAGTCCACTAACAAATAAAACATTTTCAATTTGAGATGAAGAATTCTTACCAATTGTGCCAATACCTTCAATGTGACTTTTTGAGTCATCGCCAAAAGTTACATGACCTCCCTTTTTTTATTTCAATTCTTTTAAAGTTCCTTGATACCGGCAATGTGTCTGGAGCATCCACTATCAAGGTACCATTTTCCATTTTGTTGTGCTCTTGACATTAAACATTCATGTTCCTTTTTGTAGCCATCAAATGCTATGAGACAAGAGTTTGTAGTTGTATCATCTTCAAAACCATCATCGTCACTTAAGGTTATGATCATTACCTTTTTCTTCAAAATTCTTGAGATTTTCTTCTTGCCTGGGTACTCATATTTGGTATCTTTGGGCTTTTGTAATCATGGCATGTCCAATGATCATTTGAATGCTCCACTTTAGACACATCTCTCTTTATAGGTTTTCTATTTTTATAGCTTTTAATCATAAGCTTCTTAAAGTTTCTAGCTAGTATAGCTATGTCATCCTCACTCTCACTATCAATTTATATGACTTTTTTATCTTTTTTATCTATGAATTTAAAGATAAATTTCTTTTGTTTGACTTATTTTCTAAGTTCCTCTCTCTCATTTTCATCCTCAAGTGTCTTTTCATAAGTGAGTAAGGATCCTATCAATTCTTCTAACTCAAAGTTGTTGAGGTTCCTAACTTTTTTTATAACCGTTACCTTGGGTCTCCAAGATTTTGGTAGGCTAAAAGAATTTTCTTCACAAGTTAGGCATTTGGGAAGTCTTTTCCTAAAGCTTTCATACTTCTTATAATGTTTGTGAACCTTTCAAGCATCACACTTATTGATTTACTCTCATTTATTTTAAAAAGTTCATAATCGTGGATAAGTAACCCAATTTGGATTCCTTAACTTGGTTAGTTCCTTCATATGTGGTCTTTAAAGTATCTTAAATTTACTTAGCATTTTCACACATAGAGACTTTGTTATATTCACTAACACTCAGGGCATAAAGAAAACTATTATATGACTTACAATTTGTTTGAACTAGTTTCTTATCTCTATCACTCCACTCATTTTTAGGTTTAATAATTGATTTTCCCTTTACTAACTTATATGGAACATTAGGGCCATCTAATATCACACTCTACACATCCAAATCTATAGTTTGAATAAACATTTCCATTTCCTTTTTTCAATAAGGATAATTATTACCTGCAAAGAGAGGTGGTCTTTAGATCGATTGCCTTTCACTAAGTACGACAGTCGTCACTTCCATTTTTGTCGAATTGAGTTTCTACAAAGGATCTCTCAAATGCGATAGACCTACAAGATTAAGACCAAGCTCTAATATCAATTGTTAGTGTAGAAGTCTCAATGAACAATATACCAAGAGGGGGTGAATTGATATATTAAAAATTTCTTTTAAAATGTATGTATTAAACATCAAATCTTTTTCACCCAAAAATATTTCCTAATATCATAAACAAATTTTCAATAATAAATCACTAAGTATAAAAATAATAAATCAAGGTAAAATATTTTTCTTGAAATAAATGCTAGCTATGAAAGATAAAGCAAAAATATTTTCCTAAGAGAAACAATAAATCAATATAAATCTATTTTCCGAAGTATAAGCAATAAATAATAATGCAGAAACTATAGAGAGACATAAGTGGTTTGTAGTGATTCAACTTTTTCAATGCCTACATTCACTCTCTTGGTAACCAAGGAATTTCACTCCACTATCAAGAATTTTTGCTTTTTGATGGGAAGCAATAACCCTCACAGAATCCAAAAAGATATTTTTTCTTTTCATAAGATGAAGTGATAACCCTTACAACGGATTTTCATGAGATCAAGCAATAACCCTAACACAACCTATAAAGGGATTTTTGCTTTTTCACAAGATGAAGCGATAACCCACATAATCCACAAAAGATTATTGCTTTTTAAATGAGAAGCGATAACCCTTACAAGATTGCTTTCAAGGTTAAGCTATAACCTTTACAAGATATGTGTACAAAGGAGTAACAACAAAAATTTGCCTCATAAAGGCTGCATGCTCGAGATTTTAGCTTTAAGTGCCGTGAAAGAAGAAATTTCAGTTGAATTAAAGTAAGGATTCAACTTTGAAAGCTTGATGAGAAACTAAAAAAATGTTAAAGAGCAAAGATGAGCTTGCGAGTAGTCTCTCTAAGATTTGAAACTTTGGTTCAAGTCTTCTCTACTTCAAATGGCTCAAATGTTTCTATTTATAGCTGAGGTAAGGTTTAGAGCCATTGGACACAAGTTTGAATCAAATATGACCGTTGCTAAAGCTTAAGGGTCGACTACAATGCTGTTAAAGTCGACTATGTTCTTTAAATTTCTCGATTAGGGTTTCTACTGTCGAGTATAAACTTCTTCTAGTCAATCAACTTCTAGAAAAAGTGTATTTTTCAAATTTGGACTTCCATAGTTGATTATGCCTCTCTTATAATCGACTATGTCTATTTAAAGTTGATTTTTTTTACTTTGACTTGTCAAGGTCAACTATACCTCTTCTATAGTCGACTGTGGTTGTGTAATCTTGACTTTTTTTTGTTTCTGATTTGTTAAGGTTGACTATGCTTCCTCTATAGTTAACCATGACTATATAATCTTCATGTTTTCCACTTTTCTAGCCTTCAAATCAACTTAAACTTTTCTAAGATCGACTCTTGGCCTGTTTCGTGAGGTTTCCTTAGCTTTTCAATACTTTTCTCCAACAACTTCCTCTTTGTCTTATACTTATTTTTAAATAAACATTTTAAGGCATGTTCACTCTTGATTTCTTAGCTGAAAATGCATTGTTTGAAGCCTTATAAAGTGTTTTCTAAAGATGCGTGGCTTTCCAAACAAATATGTAACCTTAGGGAATTAAAAATATATTTGAGATAATTTCAATTGCTTGACATTAAGTTCAAGAAAACGCATATTATTCAATTACTTGTTTTTCCCATAATATCCAATATGTTGTTCTTTAACTTGCTCTTCTTGTAAGCCATTCTTCTCATAATGAATGTGCTCTTCCCATAATGAATGTGCTTTTCCCATAACAAACAAATTCTTCCATTAAAAATGTGTTCCCCTAAAGACACTATCCAATTACATGCTCTTCGCATAATGTCCAATAAGTCGTTCATCAAGGTGCTATTCCCATAAGTCATTCTCCACATAGTGGACATGTTTTTCCCCTAACAAGCACATTCTTCCATACAAAATGTGTTTTCCAAAAAATGCTCTCCTTCTACCAATTGCTCCTAAGAGAGTGCTCCTATTTAATATAAATATAGAACTTTGGCAATTATGCAAGAGGTTAGAAATTGATTAGGGATTTCTCTTAAAACTCTTTTAAAGCTCTTCCAAATTTCCTCTTTACTTAACTTTTTCCATTCGCTATGCTTCATCAGGGCAGACTATAGCATAAAACCACCAAAGCCATTGCTTTAGCCCCCAAATTTTCATAGGTCTCATAATTTTATAATAATATAATTAATTATATTAAAAATATACAAAAATTAAGATAATTAATAAAATATTTACCTATCCTCTCATACCTAATGAATATCTATTTTCTCTCACTTCACAGAGCCTTATTAATTATCAACTATTTATATAATTTCTTATTTAAAAATATGTAAAAGTCAATATAATTAATAAAATGACATATTTTCTCACTTCACTAAATATGTGCTTAATAAATCTCAACTTTTTGTCACATTCCAATTCCCATAATGCTATTAATGCTTAACTGTTTCTTTTATCCCGAATCAACTAACTATAATATGTATTTAATTATCTCCAACAACTATTTATATATATATAATCTTTTTTTTTGCAATTTATAAAATTCACTTCTGAATTCTTCTTTCCTCATTCTCTTTCTTCCTTAACTTCAATAAAAAGGTATCATTTTCTTAATTTTAATAAAAAAGACTTCATTTGAAGATTTAGCCTTAAGCCTTTAAGATTATTGGGTTGCCTTGACTTCACCGCTTACTCCGCATACTTCTTGTTTTCTTAATCCTCACCACTTGAGGAAAAGAAACTTTAATATGATATGGTTAGTAATTTCTTAAAATGAGTAGGAGTATTTTTATTTAAAAATATTTAGACTCTATTTCTTAAGGGACAGAATGCTTCATATTAGTTATTTTATATTTTTAAATAATGACTATTCCTTAATACCAAAACCAACCAAACAAAGTAATAAATTTATCATTCCTCCCAGCCAAATTTGTCATAAAAGTCTCATACTTGGACTACTTACATTGTTATATATATATGGATTGTTTTAGCATTTCCCAATGAAATCACCTCAAGCAAATATACATGCTAAGTTACGGAAGTTTCCGACAGTAGTATTCCATCCAAGCATTTCTAAGTTTAAACAAAATGATAATATCTTGTGGAGTCTAAACCCACGGGTTTATCAGTTTTTTCCATAATTAGTTTTATCGCTCTTCTAACATCCATTTAAGCTAACAACTTCCAATTGTGGATCTATGTCTTAACACACAAAGCTTCTAAAGAGTTTTCCGTTTGTTAAATCTATCATTTTGAATGCTCTACGATTGCTTGGCAAATAATTTAATCACCCACGAATCAATTTATTCACATACAAACACAACTTGAATATTTTTTCTACATAAAATCCGAGATAGATAAGTTGTTATAAAGTAAGATATGTATATCATAGAATCTTGTATTAGAGATTAATACATGCCCCTAAATTCAAATGCAAGATCATTTATTATGGAGTCGGACAAACTTATCTCATGAATTAACTCTTTCATTGTAAAATGGTATACAAATTGAATTTGGATATTAAGAAAATGAATAAAGCATATAAACCTAACAATAAAAAAATAAATCAAAATATTGAAAATATAAAAATTCAATTAAAATTCACTATTAGCATGCAAAATTAGCTGATTATAAGTTAAATTATTTAATAAGCTCCGAAAGTATTTCATGTTTTTTTTTTCTATAAAAACCTGTTTTACCTTCTTTTACATAAATGAAGTGGGTAAAACAAGACAAGAAAAACAAGAAACAATAATTAACATAATTAGGTCATATAGGGTTAGAGCGTAGCATGAAAAATCCTATGCTAGTGGACATTGGGAGCATCATCATATGTCACAAGGCAAAATGGATGGAAAAAATAAAGCTTTGGTTTGATTGACCTCAACAAAGTCACCTTCACATACTCTGTTAGGGGCATTAATTAATTAATTAATTTTGTTGGCAAAATTTCATCTTTTGGGGCAAAAGCTTTGAAGTTTAAAGCTTGTGGTGTGCGTGGGGGAGAAAGGATTGGAAGCGAGGTGTTGAGAGTTTGGTGGAAGTTAGGCCAAGTAATGACGTTGGCCCTTTTTATGGCTTTGTGACAAATCAACATCCTACCCCGTACCATTCTTCAATGTTTTAAAAGCAACCCATCAATCAGATATCAGTCCTTTTCTCCCCTTTGGAGTGAATTGGATGAATTCACTTGGGACCCACTTCAACTTAATCCTCATCTCCCACCTTCAACAACAATTTCCCCTTTCTTTATTTACATTTTCAGGCTGAGATTCCAAAGCTTTTGGTTAAGCTAAATTTTGCAGTCTTTGACTCTTCCTGCTATCCAACTCAACTAAGTTTGATGAGTTAGCAGCCTACCAACATTGCTTAAACCATTTTTCTAACCTCTTTCTCTCTGTATTCCTGGACTTGGACATGTGGCTTCTCCTCATATAAATCTGACAAGCCTTGTTCCCTAGATTTTGTCTCCTGGATTTTTATATAATATAGTAACATATTCCTGTGATCTTCTCAATCTAGAACTGCCAGCTGTCCCCCATAGTCCGTACAATTCGGCTCTCATTTCCCCCAGTCCCATGTGGTGGGGGGCGCGAGGAATGGGAATCGAATACAATGTATTGGGATGAGCCCAGGGCTTTTAAACTTGAAAGCTAAAAGGCCCCAAAGCCAGCAAGGTGCAAGCCTTTTGTCTCTCGTGTGCTGCTCATCTATGCATTTGCTAATCAAACTTGTAAGCAGCAAAAGAAAGAAAGAAAGTAATAATCTAACTACCCAAGTAGATGCAATCAATGAATTGTGGGCTAAGGTGTCTGCCATTTATTACGTTTCAGGCTTTGTGTTCGAGGTCCACTTGACAACTCCGTCCATTTCGCTATGACACACCACAATCTTCCCTCTCATTGGTTCATCCTTCTTTATCATAAAATTTAATCAAAGTGAAAACACAACCATAACAAATACTGATATTATACTATAATCTATAAACATGAACCCCTACAAAATTAATAAATTCTCTTTGTTTATAACCTTATAGTATATATATGGTATGTTGTTTCATTTCATGTCTATTAATGTTCTTCTCGTATACCAGAACTTGAGCCTTGAACACACCAATTCTTGGGATTTAAGAGTGTCATTCGATCCAATGCTTTTATTCTTGATATCTTGTTTCTCTTTTATTCTTCTATCCAAGTCATTGTCTTTCAAGAACCAATATCCAATAATGAAGGGCGAGTGGAGATTGTTGTCTCGATGGTTTTGGGAAGGGTTCTCAAGCTTTATGGTGTCCTGGTTCCAAAAGGGTAGGCTTGGAATCAGTTTTAATCAGCTTCCTATGATCATGACACTGAGGCAGAAGATGAGGCTTGGTCCCAAGGTGGATAATGTGGAGGAAGAAAGGATTTCTCTGCTGGATTTGCCTGAGCTCACTCTAGAGTGCATTCTAGAGCGCCTATCACCAGCTGGACTGTGTAGCATGGCAGGTGTCTGCTCTTCTTTTAGGGATAGATGTACAAGCGATCATCTGTGGGAGAAACACATGAAGCAGAAATGGGGTAAAGTGATTGGCGATGCTGCTCATAGGGAATGGCAATGGCATATTGCTTCAAGAAAGAGACCGAACCTATTAGGTCCAAGTACGCAAAAGGGGTTTCTGGGATCTTTTACTAACATGTGGCCCTTCTCTTGGTTTAAACCAAATTTAGAAAGCAGAAGCAGCCAGCGGAAAACTGATTTGCCAGTTGATTCAATCATGTCTTGGTATCTATCTCTGGAAACTGGAAAATTCTGGTTCCCAGCACAGGTCTATAATCGTGAGGTAATTGGCCTTCATATAATTATTCAGTTTTAAATCATATGTTTTTCACATTGATTCTTCGCCACATATATGTTGCTGGTTATAAAATTCATCAGAACTGCTATTTTTGCTGTAGAAAAAGTTGAGTTAAAAATTCTTTTTTTGGGATTGGTTGTAGAATGGACATGCTGGGTTTATGCTATCATGTTATGATGCCAAACTTTGCTATGATTCCAAGACAGACACCTTCCAGGCAAGGTATAGTGTGATTTCTCTTTTAATCCACAGTTTTGAGCATCTGACTTTGAACATTTGACCTGCGAGCACTCAACTTTCAAACTTTCATCAAATTCAATCCCCTTTCTCTATTGATCTTGTTTTGCTAGAATCAAAGGAATTCCAAACCCAATCTAAGAGTTAAAACAAGTGAGTTAAAGAGCGGTTTTATATGCTTCTATGTGGCTCCTTACTCAAGCTGTATTTTGAAGTTTAGGTACTCACCTCACGGGCGGCGGACAACGGAGGAGAATATATCCTGGGATAGGCTAAGAGTACCACCAGTTGATACACCTTCACATGTTCTTCACATTTCTGATTGCTTACTTGACTTAAAACCTGGTGATCATATTGAGATCCAGTGGAGAAGAAATAAAGAATTTCCGTACGGTGAGCTTCCAGACATTAGGTCTGACCTTTGAGAAAAACAGTAAATGTTATTTTCCTGTGTGAAATCAATCCACAGTTCAAATCCTTGATTGCTCTGAATGCTTGGTGCTTAACATTAAATATTTACTCAGTTGGAGCTTAATTTCTTGCAGGGTGGTGGTATGGTGTTGTCGGCCACTTGGAATCATGTGATGGAACTGAAAATCACTGCCGTTGCCAATATACAGGTGAGAAAACAATTTTAGGCTTTCAAATTACTTCTCTATTTTTCCTGAAAAAAGTTACAGCAAAGCAAGTAGGCTTACAAATTTTCTTGTAAAATCAAAATATGCAGGGCAGTTCTGCCTTGCGTTGCCTGGATGAAAAATTCTCAGAACTAGGCTCGTTTTGATTGCACCATTCTAGGCCAATTAAAAAGAAGTACATTTCAAAAACTTGAAAGATAATGCAGTGCTGGCCTCCATAGAAGTATCAAAGTTGCTAACTTACAGCAGTATGACTCATAGGTCCATAGTTTATTGTTGTGATTGTGATTTCAGTGTGTATGTTTTCTGCCCTTGTAGATGTAAGATGTCAGTGGCCCTGAAACTATAGATCATAGCTAACAAATATGATTTTTCACTATTTTTGTCTAAAAAATGAAATGAGGAGTTTTCTCCAATAAACTACAGTATAAATTAAATTACACCATGCCATGTTCTTCAAACTTCAAACCAGCCATTTTTACATTCCTTTAGATAGATATCATCAGTTTTCATCTTGAGTAGGAATGGAGTTTTCTCAACTTTTAGCACTTTATTCTCCACTGAGAGAAGGGAAATGCCACCGAGTGCAGACGTGCATAACAGGCTATTGGCAGGCAACTATGGTGCTAATCAATTTCATCTTGCTTGAATGATAACAGTAAAACAAAAAGCTTCCTGGTTTTTTAGTAACACCTGTTTTTTTTTTTTTTTGGTCTCAATTCCTTAACAGGTCATAACCCTCAAAATCCCTTGTAACTGGATCCTTGTGAGAAAAGGAACATTCTTGACAAGTTTAAGATAAAAATAACACCAGTAGTTGCTGCAGGAACCTAATAAATGCTTCCTTGAGTTCAAAATTTCATGAAGCACTTGGTTAACTAAGTTGCAAAATAGTTCATCCATGAAACATCTGGCATCAATTATGTAAACTTTGTTGTAAAATTTGCAAATGCCTCTGCTCACAACTTCCCTCTTATCATGCATAAATCCTCAAACTTTTCTTTCGACTCTTTCTTTAAGAAGTTTTTTCTAGTGTTGATTTGACCATTACCTTTGTTGACAGATGCAGTGATACTAGAGTTCAAACAGTACCCTGCTAGCTCGAGATGGAGAAAAACAATAATCAACAGAAAAGACCATAGAGAAGTAGGCAATGAAGCTGATGGATTTTATGGTGGAATAAGAAAGCTTTGTAAGGAAGAAGAGATCTCAATGTGGAAACGTCTGTGGCCGAATCAAGTCTTAGAATAGTTCCAAGTATCTGCGTTTTCCCCTCGTGCTGCTCTGTAAATATATATATATATATATATATATATATATATGCCACCCTTATTTTTCTTGCTTCTTGAATTATGAATGGGAAAAGAGTTTAAATTCCATATACAGAAGCTATTCTATAAGATGTGCATTAGGCTTCAATGTATACTTTTTGACCTCACCGCATAAATTGTACCTTGAGCACCAAGCTACATAATTTTTGCTCTTAGATCTTCAAAGCTGTGCATGGTAAGAGATAAGACATCTGAACTCTCAAATGGCAATGGGGTTCCAACTAATATAGCATATTGATTCTATCAAATATTCTAAACTCAAGTCTTTCAAGTAGCTTGTCTTCATTAGCATTCGAGAGTATTTAGTTTATTGGTTGGTGTATGGTTTTTTATTTAAAAAGTAAAATTCGAATCTCTTTTTTCGAATAAAAAGAAAAAAAAAAAAGTAACATACCTTCATTGAGAGTAAGAGGGACTATTCTGTTCTAACTCTTTCCTCTTGTCATTTCTATCTTGGAATACTATTGAGCTAAGCCTGGCTGGGATTTGGGAGTTGAACTTGGAAGACGTTTCATGGTCAACCAGCCTCCACAGCTTACCTTCTTACGTTTGAGCTGTGGTATTGGGCTCTTGCTCTCTATTTTCTTACACAATTATCCGAGTTTTTTTTTTTTTTATGAGTAGTTAGATCTTTGAATATTTTAATATTTTTATCTTTATTACTAAGTCTTTTGATTCTTACATTGTATAGTTAATTTTTCAACGAATGTTTATATAATTGGCTCTTCGTATCTGTAGGAGAAAATTTTATTTAATTATAAAATATCACATGTTTTTTTAAATTAATAAATTAAAAAAATTTCTTGAAGATAAATCATGTATTGTCATATGGACTTAAGGACACCATTTAAGCTAGCTGTATAATTAATTGTAAAGTAATTAATTTCTTGATTAATTACCTCAAAGATACAAGGTTGAATCAATTAAAATTTACTTGAGTTATTCATTTTATTTTTAAATAAATCGAGATGATTTAAAGATAAATCCAAGTTTGGCCATTCAATTTATCTTTAAATAAAGTAAGACAATTTAGAGATTAAATGAAAATTCAGCCAACTAAATATCAAACACTTAGAGTTTGGCCAATCAAAAGATTATTTGAGTCATTATACTTTATCTCTAATTAAATTAAAATAATTTAAAATTAGAAACGAAAAAACACTAAATTCACATGGAAGTCTCTAAGCTAGCATTTTGACACAAATTCGGGGAGGAAAATGACTTTGAACAACAAAGTCTCCAAAGCTCTCACAAATCTACAAAATCTAAAGAAGAAGATAATAAAGTTTTCATAGTTCCAACAAACAAATCCAAGGAGAAAGATTCTGAAAAACCGAAGCTGTTCCCATTTAGCATTCATGTCGATTACTGTCGGAGGTTGTTCAATTGGACAGTTCGTGGTTTACTACAACTCAAGCTTGGTGCATTAAGGATTTGGATTTTGTGCTTAAAGATCTTGTTTGTTAGATAAAAAAGCTTGCAACAAAACAACCACGAAGGGGTTAATTGGTTTTCAACTAAAATTTTTACCTTTCTTTGAAAAGCATTTAAAGATCAAAACTTTGAGCAATAAACAAGAAGAACAATTAATATAAGTACAAAGGAAAATAAGTGAAACAAGTAAAGTTGAAAGGAAAGAGTGGAAAGAACTCAGTTACGATTTTTATAGAGGTTCGACCTCTCAATGCCTACGTCCTCTCCCTTGATATCACAAGGAATTTAAATCCACTAAACATTGTCTTTCTCAACTAGGTTCAGACATAACCTACATATGCATAAAGCACTACATTGTGCAAAACATCTGTCATTACTTACAATCAACATTTCATTAACTTATCTATCATTTGTCAACGCGTGGCTACACCAAAGCATACTAAACGATTCATTAATGTCCCATAACCTACATACATTTGTAAATATAAGGCCACATGGCCAAACACATAGCATGACTAAACGACTGACGACCAACGGAGTGACTTTTAGGCGCGGAAAGTACTATCGAATGCCTTGATCATTTAGTTTACCAAAATACATGTATTGCATGATATTGAAAAAATTAGTATCAAACAAAAAGGCATATCATAATGTTAAAAAGAAAGCCTAGTTCGCTTAGATTCCAGCATGAGATAAAAATCAAATTCTATGGATGGCAAATGGTTGTATGAATACGAAACATGCAAAGTTTTTTAGAAGATGGCGGGTAAAAAAACATGTTTTCAATAGGAAGTGTAGAAAAATTTTTGGATATTGAATGTAGCAACATAATGTGTAAATTGACTTAAATACTTATATTTTTTATTTTAAATTTCAATAGCATGCCAATTGTGTGAATTGTGATAAGACACGGTGGTCATTGGATCAATAACATTTACAAAAAAGGTTAGTCGCGAATACGGGGGTTTGGAGTGATTTGTTGTTTGTGGGCATGATGAAGCTGGTTGAAAATGTTATTAAGGTAAATTCAAAAAATGATGAAATCAAGTTACATGCATTGATCAGTATATCCGGAAAGCTATCACGGCCAATTATCAATGATGACGAGGATGTTGTGTTAATTCCACTAGAGCAGAGAAACATTATGCCAATGTACATCATCGTTAAGGAATGCCATACAAATCTTAGAGCATATGTTTTGTCATCTAAAGAAACTGTACAATATGATAATCAGCTCAATCGCGTGAAGAAGCTCCATGACATTTACAAAAATATTTCTTTTGTTACACACCTTGTAAAATTTCTATTTTGTTACGCGCTGTACCTAATTTCTGTTTTGTTACACGCCATACCTTTAATCTAATTTTTGTTACATGCTATTTCTAAATTTCATAACACTCTAAACGCAATATATATAATAATATGTTGTTACACGCAATGCTTTAAGGATATTTGCTTCCACCTCTTCCTTCGTTAAACTCACCATGATTGTTTCCTCCGTTTATTTCACCTCAACATCTTCATACTCTTTAAAATCCATCTGCATCGGAATACAATCCTGCACATGTAAGCTACATGTAGTGAACTGTTAACCATAGAAGCTTCACAATGTTTACAAGCATATTTCTTTGGTTACATGCTCTGTATAATCTCTATTTCGTTACACACACTTTATAATTTCTATGTTGTCACACACCCTGACTAATTTCTATTTTGTTACACATCCTGATTAATTTTTATTTTCTTAAACACCATACCTTTAATCCAATTTTTGTTACACGTTATTTCTAAATTTCATAACATTCTAAATGTAATATATTTAATAATACACTGTTAGAATGCCTCAAATTCATTGGTTTCAACACGCCATATATTCATGTAATCTGTGAAATCGCCAATTTGTTACACACCTTGCCAATTTTCTTTGCATACACTACAACATTCAACCCAAATGGCCATGTTGTCTAATATCTCTGATAATTTTCACAACTTCAAACAACACCAATGCCATTTAACAACAAAACCCACATCACATTGTCAACCAATATAGTATTTAAATCACTAAACCCACTCAATACCCAAAAAAAATTTGACATTACCTAACTTACTCGGTGTTGTCAACTTCTTCCCTATCATTGCTAACTTTGCTTTCAACTTGTTCGACACTTCCCTATCTTTCAGAATGAGTGAAACAATCGTTTAATATTCTTGCATTGTTTTATACCTATCGTTTTTGGTCACGACAATGTCTAATAAATCAAAGAAAATCATTGTCATATCCTCTAACCAAAGGAAGGTTTTACCTTTAACAAATTATCCTTTACCAAATTTTGACCATATTTATTTTTTTTTTACCTATTTGCACGTGTATGATAGTGTGCATGATTGAGAAAGTTTCAATTAAAGGTATTTTTATTAAAAAAATCTTATCTCTTGACTAAAACTAATTAAAATTATAAAAAGAGATATTTTCAAAAACATCTTATATTTGATAGCTAAAAAAGATTGTTTTTTTAAAAAATCATGTATTTTGTTAGTAATATGAGAATGGATGTGTAGAATGATAAATAGTGATATTATTACCCTTCATTTTGTTGAACACGGGATATGAATGCAAGATCATTGGATTCTCTCTAATTGCTAGCGATACTTCATGATTTCATCTTTCTTCTTTACTGTTTGACTCTCTTGTTTGATCTGATTTTGGGACTTCTTTCAGTATAGCTGACTGAATTTTCATTTTGTATGTGAGCATTTTGGGGCAATATTGTAAAAATTTTCAGACATTTCTTTCAATTAAAAAAACAAGCTCCATATGCACAGCTGTGCTGCCCGAGCACAACGCGCGGATCTTTTTCTAGTAATCCTTAAAAGGCAGGATGGTCTAACAATTCTTTCATTTTGTTTTCCTCCCAAGATATTTTTTAAAGTGTAATTCTCCCACACTGCCACCACCACACACCAGACCAAAATAAAACATAAAAATCAAAGCAACCCAGAGGGCAGAGCCCAGAAAGAAAAGGCTCTCATTCATTCTCCTGTTCACCTGGAGAAAATGGTACTTGCCGTCAAACTGCCATACTGCTCCCCATTGTGTTCTCCTCAACACTCAACTCCTCCTTGTCCCCTTCATTTCCATAACTATAACCCCAAATTCTTTCCTTCTCTTCCCCTATCTCCATCTCCGATTCCAACCTGTGCTCATTCCAAAGGCCACAGGAGGTCCGAGTCTTTGGGCGTCTCGTATCGATACTCCAGCAGCGCAGATGGAAAAGACGGCGAGAATTGTAGCTTTGACGAGGCAGTTTCCCTTTTCAACCAAAGGGAATACTATAAGTGCCATGACCTGCTTGAGGACTTGTGGAACAATGCCGAGGATCCCACCAGAACCCTCATTCATGGCATTCTACAATGTGCTGTCGGATTCCACCACCTTTTCAACCAGGTTGAGACTGAAATAACATCGCTGTCTTGATTTATATGTACATATATTCTAATGAAATCCTTATGCAGAACCACAGGGGAGCCATGATGGAGTTGGGAGAAGGACTGTGTAAACTTAGGAAGATGAATTTCGAGAGTGGACCATTCTATGACTTTGAGCAAGACATTGCTGCGGTTCTCGACTTCATTTATAACACTCAAATTGAGCTGGCTGCCTGTGAGTTCTCTTGTTTTAATCCTTTCCTCACTTTCTTGTTTCCTTGGGGCGAAAATGACAACACTTGGTTTCAAATAATAATAATAAACAAAGTACATCACGAAAGACGCCCTCAGGCAGAACAATCTACCCATACTACCTCAGATTGAAGTCAGAACTTATCCTAGCTATGTTATGACCTACAAAATTAGCATCACAATAAGCCTGTGAGAAAGAAGCAACTTTACATAATGATGCCAACCGAATTTACATCGTCAACCACCATAGCAGAGTCTAGGCAGTCTGGGTCTTTTTTGTTTGAACCTAAACGGTTGCTTGGACTCTGCACCAGCAGCTTCATCTTACCATACCTTATTGCAACTTGAAAGCCAGCATTCACACCACCCAAATATTTACAAGTCGCTGCATTTAACAGAACCTCTTCCCAATGATAGTCATTTACTTAATTTTGACACAATAAATTCCTAATAATACTTTGCAAACCAGGTGGTGATGATCTATGTGTGACAATGGAGCAGTCAGAAAGGTCATACCTTCTCCTTGGAGGCTATGCGGCAGGGCAGCATCTTTATCATCTACAAGCTGATCCTAATCAAGTTATGTACATTATATTTTGCCCTCAGCGATCTTATGGATCTGCACAGGCTTCAGCTCCATCCCCAAGGGTAAGGCTTCCAATTCTTCAGGCTGCTGAGGGGCATCTTTCGGTGTAGTCGCTAGTCTTTTATACAGTATATTGTAAATAAACCATTTCTGATCCTTTCAAATGGCTGTGGTCTAAAGCATGTGATATAATGTAGAATATCTGATTGTTCGATCAAATTGAAGTTTGTTTCATCTTCTGAGCTAGATGAGATTGAGACAGGCCAAAATATTCATTAGCCAGTTTTTGTGATAAGAAAACAACAGAGTCCCCATGTGCAACAAAACCAGAAAGGAGCAATCTAATGGTTAGGCATTGATTATTTTGTTCCGGTTTCAAAAACCGAAAGAGAAGCTTAAACAGAATCTGTATTGCCATCTCTCCTTTCTCAATTTCATTTGGAGTCTTTGCGGGCTTTTAGACTTGAAAGTTTAAATTGCACAGGATTACTATAAAAGGTATTTAGAGCTACTGCCTTTAGGAAAAGAGAGATGTGAAAGATAAGTTGTACTCCTAGATCAACTAGGAGAGAATTAAAAGCAAAATTATGACTGGGTAAAGGAAGGCAAAAATGCAGTAACAGAGGCTACAGAAATTTTGCCAAGAAGATACATCAAACCATCAAAAGCAACTATCATCCCTCTCCACTGACTGAACAAATCCAAGATTTAGCACTGTTTAATCAGACAAGGCTTGGCATTAGTTTGGTTGGTCTTTGGAAAAGGCTGCTACTAAGAAGACTTATCATCACCCATATAAAAGAAATAACACATGTCATCTACATATCCTCCAGCTTCACGAAAGCATCTTCAAAACTTCATTCCTTTTGGAAAAGAATCCCTGGCAAGCAATGATCAATTAAAGTAAACTCGAGCAGATAACAAGGAGACGAGTAATCTGGATAAACAAATTTGTGCATAGCCTTGAAATTATGAAAAAATCAGTTGCCTTTCATAGGAAGTTATTAGTTCCTACTTGTTCACAGTATTCAGGATCAATTGCGCAACTAGTGGGCACAGTACAAAATATCAGAACACACCACAAAGATTATCTCAAACAGTTCTTATAAAGTGTCAAGACTCGTATATAAAGTAACACAATGAATGTACACCTAGCACAATTACTATCAATATAGCAAACTTGAGAGTTTGGACACAACCAAAGTAGTCATAGTAACTATGATGATAAGCTCTCATGTTTGGCTTTTACATGGTACAATGGCTGTAATTGAATGCCCACTTAATGCCAAAACTTAAATAAATGAATGAAAAAAAAGATCTTCCAAAAAGACAAAGAAAGAAAGCCTAGTCTGCCATCCTCAACTCTAGCCGTCGTGAAATAAGTGAAAGGCATCTAGACTAATGGAACTCATCATATTACCCAGTACCAACTTGTTCCAACCAGTAGTATGATGCCAACAACATAGTTTATCCCACATTTGCATTTCAAATTACTTTTCAAGGTGATAGACTCATATGATGTAAATGCCAACACGAAACTATAAAATGTAAAGATGTAACGAAGACCTTTTGAATATTGATTTTCGTAGATTTGTTTTTTATCAAAACTTGTGGATACAGGAATATTGCAAACCATTCTAAGATTGGCATCTATTTGCTACTTGATGGTTTAAATCAGTGATTTCATATTATAAAGTAAACCATTTTCAGCTAACACGACTATGTATTTTTTACTTGACGATTTATATCTGTATTTAGTCTAACAGAACAAATTATTTTAAGATAGCACATTATGATAACGTTTAGAACTTGAATTTCGAAGGGGGGATTTTTACTTCAAATATGGTATAAATTATACAATTAGAAGTTAGAACTTATAAAACATGACTATTGTGATTAAATTAAAATGCATGAATTTATTAGGTTTCTACTTACTAGTGAATTTCAAATCCCTAAATGAAATAGAGAATTTTAAATTCATCTTGCCATGCTTTCTCAAATTTATGTCTATGTTGAATGTTTTCTACTTTTACATATATCATGCCCACATCTTACTATAAGTAACCAAATCCAATTTAATCCTAAATACATGTTCCCCAATATAGCATACATGTATTTGCTACTTGATAGCTTAAATCTGTGATCTAATCCTGCAAATTGGTATCAGGCTATGCCTTCACTTAAGAAGCAAGCAGCAAATGATCATGACACCAATGTGTTAGAAGGCAAAAGATTGTTAGATAAGATCAGGCAAGGTAAAAGAATCTGTGGTCTAGCAGATCTGTCACTAGACATTGCTAGGGAAACTGAAGAGATTTTCATCATGGAGAGAAAGCAACAGAAGTTCCATAAATAAAAGCTATAACTGCACTTAAATACAGTCTAAAATATGATTTGGTATTAGTCTGCTTCCTAAACATAAAGTGGAATTGGGATAAGAACAAATTCCTTCCTCTTGACCTTCACCAAAAAAAAAATAAGTACCTTTCATTCTTCGTACAACAAAAGACCTAGTATGGGGAATCAATACAGATAATGTGGCGTTGAAACGTCTATGGTCTGTGTCTGCCACTTGTCACCTTAAAATTTTAACACGGTTAAGCTTGAAAGCTTGCTCAATCACACAGACCATAGAAGTTTACTTCTCTAAGGCCCATTCTCTTCCCATGTAGACATTTTCTTAGATATCTGACTAGGATCAGATTATTTACAATTATGTAAATAATGAATTAGGGTAAAATAAATATTAGAAAAAGATTAGTCTGGATGTATATGTATAAACTATCTATACTATTAATGAGTTAAAAAATGCAAGTTGTCTGTGATCTTGACAAGAATGACCAAAGAATAAAAGACTCCTTTTTTATTTCCCCAAGAACATAGAAGAAACTAGTAAGTATATATAACTAAAGAAAGGAAATAAAAGTAAGTTAATAAATAAATAAATTTCTAAAAGTTAATAAATAAATAAATTTCTCCAGCATTTTCTCCTATCTGAGGGAATAAAAACACCTTTGAGACTGAGGCAGTGGCCTAATAATAACCACATTTTATCTCCCAAACTAGAATTTCAGTTAAAATCACCTCTTACTCCTAATTAGAAAAAAAAAATGTAAAACCATTGTTCAAGTAGGATAACTGGGTAAGCAAATTGAGAATCCAACATTAAGGCATGAAGTGCATATAGGAAGTTACTAGTAAAGCCCACTAATAATCTAAATCATTCAAATATATATTAACTATAAATACCGCCTAGACCCTTAAACAGGCGCATGCACACATATGAACAAAAACTCACATGAGAGAGAGAGAGAGAGAACCTTCAACAAAAGGCTATTTTGCCGTCATTTAAGGTGCATTCAAGTTTTCATGCTTATTCTCTGCATCTTGAGGTGCCCAATAGCAGAAGTATATGAACTGAATCAGTATCTGCAAAATGCGATAAGGTTCTACAAAGAATATAAAATTTTTTCAGGGTGACTGTAGCAACTCAATTCATGATTCTAAGGAGAAACAGAGGGCAACATTAGGCACACCATAAAAATAAAAAAGTGCTACTTCACAAAAAAAAAAAAACATCTCAGGGTTTGTGCCTCTAAATAACACATCCATTACAAAAATAAAAAAGTATCATATCAGAACCATCCTTAATAAGGATACAAAAGTATCAAGCAGCACGCATCCTGCTGCATCCACCAGCCACGGTAAATTTGGTCTGATTCTTGACCAATCTGTGCTCTTGACAAGTATGCTACAGGGAAACAGAAAAAGGAAAGGTCACAAAAACAGTGGAACCAATATGCACCATTAGGTAGCTGAGAAATGGCTCAAGTACAAACCACACTCAATAAAATGATGAATAGAACTTGAAGTGAAGCCAAATATCAATGATGAGTTGAACAAATTTACCTTGCAACATATGTGGAGTTTCCAACCAAAGCAAAGATAAACATAAAAGGGTTCAGGCCCTGCATACATGGACAAGCCACACAAGATTCAGACCCTGCATGCAAATTGATAAAAATACAACATGTCCCCTCCCAGCCTTCCTCCCTCTCTTTCTCAGTTCTCTCATTTCGGTGACAATGATAAAGAGCTATATATTAAGTGTCATGCCTATATGGCTAGCTACAAAAGAATTTTTTTGTTTTATTTCAGATAGCTAAGCAGCATTTGACAAAAGTCTTGAAACTTTTCCAAAAGCTGAAAATAAGCTCTCAAGACTAAATGTTCAAGGTCCAATTTGCAGTTTTACGGGAAGAAAAGGCAGCATTAACAATTGACACAGGTATTGAACGAAGTTTTTGAGCTGAAAAAGATATTATTAATTCTTTCAAATAATTTTAATTCCAAAGCACTTTTCAAAAAGCTCTAATTCACAGAATACTTTTTCCTCTAATCCCAAGTAGAAAAAACAAGCTCTAAATATGCTACATGCTTATTCCAGTGATTCAAAAAGTTTTATAAACAAAAAGGAGCAGCACCTGGCCCCAAAATTTTTTGTGTGTGTCCTTGCTTTCATGTGGGTATTGAGAACTAAAATATTAATGAATGTGCTTACCTCTACATTGCCTCTTCTAATCTGCAAAGTTGAACAGGAAAACTACATTAAGTTCAACTCAAATACATGATATTCAAGTTGTCAGCTGAAAACAAAATGTTGCCAAAAAATTTCATGATTTTGGACAAATAAAGGATAGATACCAAGGCAATCCTTCCTCCACTAGTCAAAAGTAGTATAATAATTATTTTATTAAACATATTCTTTGTGAACAAATCACATTGTATCACAAAACTTATGACAACTAGAAAGAAATATTTTAATACTATAACAGACATAATATTAGTTTGGCCCCATTCTAGTAGCCTAAACATTTAGGTCTAATGGTTGAGTATCATGGTATTAGATCCCGTTCTATCTAAACCTCTAGAATTCTAAACCTGATATCCTTTGCTATATTTCATTTTAGGATCAGCATGTAGTAAGTGGAGGACCCATGCTTAGACTACTTGGTCTGGCAAGGAGAGGAAGTCTTACATAGAATGCTAGCTTGCCTCAAGTTACCAACGTATAAGAACCATAATTATACACATCTAATAGAAGTTCAGTCTAACACTATAGTTACTAAGAAGTTGAAGGATTAGAAATTTAAACTTGAAAGTTCAAGGGGACATCAGCAATCAAGTCAAAATTGAGGAACATATAGCATTTAAACGCTTTCATCTTTTTCTGTGAAACAGTTAAAGCACACTACTCATTTGGTTCCTGTAAAACTTACATTTAAGCAAATTTGGGGAAGGCGTCCACCCATGTAAATAGTTGCCATTGCCCAACCAAGAAAAGTTCCAACCCTGCTGCCTCCTCCAATACCACTTTCTCCTAATGACGCTGCATTTACCTGAAATCCCAATAAAATTGTAGGTGACACCTATTCCTCTTCAGCAAAGTTTAATTTAAAATATCACAATGAATTCAATCTAGTTGAAGCAAAAGGGCATAGAGAATAAGAGCTATGGAGCCAATAGGCATTCCCTAAAACATGGTGGCATCCAATTTACATGCTTATCCACAACAGAGATGAATTCCAAATTTTTGACATGCTACAATAGGAAGTCAAATAAAATAGGTAATGCCCATAAAAAAATAAAAAACTTAGGGTTAACAATCATGTTGGAGAGAGGGGGCCTAAGAGAAACTCTCTAATGCTTTAATATCAGGCTATACATATAAATGTGCTGTTCCAGCCAATGATTATGCACATATAAAGGAAACTAATTGCAGGTTGAACTACCTGGAGCAGCTTTCTTCCGATTTGTATCACGAATCCTTCATTTATTATATCATGCTCTATGTGAAGTTTATTAAATGCTGAAAGCTGGAAATTAAACGTGGCAATGAACATTAATACAGATACCT
>NW_018397271.1:2916212-2918551 GCF_002168275.2 Theobroma umbraticum | reverse complement strand
AAAGTTAATTCATATATTACATTCTTTTGAGAATAGAACAGGATGCTAGTTCTTCAAGTTAATTAATAGTCACCAAGCATAACAATGATTTGGTGCTTGGAGGAGAGGCAGAATGGGTAGAAACATGTGCACTGAGCAATGGCTCTTCAACTGAATTTGTTGTATGAGAAGGAGGAGTCATTCTTTGTGCGAGGAAGGATCCTGCTGTGGGAGTATGACTTCTTGATAGAGATCTTGCTGACCTAACATAATATATATAAAAAACAAACTGAAACTATTAGATCATCACTATATGCATCATTGGGCATATCAAAATATGCATAAGATTTTCTGTGACCTCTATTCCTCAATATGACATATATCTTGAAGTAGTTTGATTCATTACATGTCCTACTGGTCACTAAAAACTAGGTTTCTAACCTTCTTTCAGGATTTGAAAAAGTATGAGAAAACTCGCTCTAAGTTTATCTTTGTGTCTGCATCATGCCTCTATCAGTTACTTTTTCTTCCTAAATGTCCCAAAATTTTGTTGAACATCCAAAAAGTAACATACAGTCAAATATAATGGAATGAAGGGAATTTAAATAGTATATGTATTTGCAAGTGTACACATAGGCAGGGATATGGGTAAACCAATTCTATGTCTGTTACATATGCTTAACTAAATGACAATCCAGGAGGCATACATGGAAATTTGATCTTTTAACCTGGATGGCAGAACCAATTCTAAATTCAGTGAACCTAAATATTCCAAAAAAATAACAGAATCCAGATGCAAACTTTAAAAAAAGAAAAGAAAATCAATCATATTGTCGGTGTTTCTCATGTACAAAGGTTGTTGAGGTATTAAGACCAAGCATTCAAGCAAAACCGTGCAAATGTGAGAACTTTAAGGTGAATGTTGAATTACATGTAGTATAATTCCCTGCCAGGAGAACTCTTTACATTAATCGCTGGAAGAGGAATAGGAGAACTTAATCTGTCAGCACCAATAACTTCTTTCACACCAAAATTGTTACTCTGTTTACCAACTTTTTCCACAGCCTCAGGTTGGCGCTCTTTGGAGCCCTATATATGAAACACAGAGAAATGTGGAATTTTGAAGCATAATACATCTAAGAAAACAAAATAAAAACCTTCATAGAAAGAAATGCAACCATCAAAAACCAATGAAGATTATCTAATACTCCTGCAATGCTTTCAGAATGGTATACTTATGTTTCCCTCCACTACTGGGAAGCTAAATACAAGTATAGAGAAAAGAACAGAGTGAATATCACGAAGATTCCATAGCATATCATTGTTAGATTCTTTGAGATTATTCCATGACCACATATCAGGTGCATAAAAAGTTACATAGACTTGATCTCTCAACCTAAGACCTACCACAATAATTTGAAAGTTTTTTTCCTGGTATGCTTAGAATTTATTAACAGCAAAATGGAACACACTAAATGCAAAAGCAACAACAATCAAACAAGAAATAAGAAAGAAAGATTAAATACATCTTGAATGTCCAAATAGAATGTCAGTGAAAATAAGTTAATATCCTAGAAATGCAATTCCAACCTCTGCATTTCAAGCTTTATTTCTTCACTTCAGAGCTAATGACACTAAAATCTCCAGCCTTCCCAATATGTGCTTTTTCTGAAACTCATTTTCCAAGCATTTAATAAATCAACCACTATATCTGGAATCACCCAAGTGGCAAGCCACCATGAATAAAGCAAAAACTGGAGACCATAATTTTTAAGCTACTGGACAATTAGGTAAAAGATGATATATTGATTCATTGTTGTTCTTCCACATGAAACAACTACTTGCAATGATCAACTTCTTAATAAGATTATTGCAAATCAGGAGTTCTCTTAAACTCATGCAAACACACATCAAACACTGAAAATTCATATATATTGCAGTAATATGTTATCCAAAAGTAAAGCTGAACAAGCTACAAACTAAAATATTTGCACCAGTTAAAAATTGACCCCAAAAACATGCATAAAGTTTATTCTGATACAAAAGGTTAAGTAGATTATTTACATTTATTCCCTTTACACTTCCTTGAGCATGGGCTTCCATGCACTTGGTAAAGCAATCAAATCTATTTTATTAAGACCTGACAGAAAAAATTCTACATCTAATTGTTCAAACTACAGCTCAACTGAAATCAAATTTTTGAGAAATCAAGTTTACAACATCCTTATGAAGACGACCAAGTATCTGTTCATGTATTTGCATGATCATAACAATACACATAATTCCATAAGATACCGTACGCTCTTCTAAAGTTACATGAAAAACACAATTGATTAGCATCTTCTTTCCCAATTCTTTTT
>NW_018397271.1:2909163-2916202 GCF_002168275.2 Theobroma umbraticum | reverse complement strand
TTTTTTGACCTTTTAGTTAAATCCAATAAAAAGATTTATATCATTTAAATATACAAAAAAAAATACCATACAAGCTGGTCTTGGTTTAATGAAAAACTAAACATTTTTCTCTGCTGCTCACCTTTTAACAAAATAGTCTGTTTCTTTATTCTATTAGGTTCACTAGTTTCGGGAGCTCAGAGCTTTAACTTGACCATTGTGTTATGTAATTTGGCTCTAAGGAGAGATGAATTTGTAATGTGCAAAATTGTTGCAGAAGCTTTGCCAAGAGAAATGTAGTTTAACTTCTTACCTTGTGGCAGACTCTTTTGTACTTTAATTGAGGATAAATGTGACCATAGTATACAGTCTGTGCCGCAAGAATTGACGTAGTCATTGTATACAACTGTGCTTTGACATCATAGCAAGAAGGTCATGTAAATCAATAGTTGAGAATTAGAACAATATAGTTAATTAAGAATTCACTAGACTAACAACATTTTGGGTTTAGCATATTCTTACAACTGCCATATAGAATTGTGTTGGAAGCTGCAAAGATAAGCAATAAAGTTTCAGTACACTGGCTGCAGCAGTACTCCCTATAGAAACTCAGAATAATTATTTCTTTCAAACTAGACTAGAGCTCCATGAGAATTTATCCTTAATATTTTGTAAGGCAAGAGGATAAAGTGTTCCTAATGAACAAATCATGCTCTCCGAATGTGAAATGTCTTTTAGCAATGAATAGATGCATGTTTTTACACTGGCAAGCAAAAAAGTTGCACTTGTCTGATATGGAAACAGGTTAAAAAATTTTAAAATAAGAAAAAATAAACCATATAAGGACATGAGTAAAAGAATGAGCAGGTATATTATCAATGTCAAATGTGTCAAGAAACTAAGATGACTATAGTTATCTCAACCAACCTTTGAGACAAAGCAAGGGAATAAGAAAAGAAAAAAAAAAGTTACAAGCGCTTTTAATTTACTAATGTATTTTTGGTTCAGTTGTTTGCTACCTTCAGCATAAACCAAACAGTTAAAGGTGTTTTCATCCATCATCTACAACAAAAATGAAATAAGCTTATGATTACAAGATGAACTGCAAGATCTCCTCATGTATTTGAAACTTAGGTTGAATGCAGCAAAAGGCCCAAGCCAAAAAGGTTAGGCTGCATAGGTATTGTTGTAGCTTGATTTTCACTTTTGAGAGCCAAAATGAAACAACTATGAATATCAATTAATTTTGTTATATGAAATATTACATCTCCACCATTGTTCATTCGTAATTAAATATATGCTTTTACTTTTCAGGAAGCGAAAAACCAAATCGCAAAAAGTAAGATTCAATTGGATGACAAGGCATATTAGTTCTATGTGAAGAAAAAGGAGACCGTCATTGAACCTGCTTAGAGGCAGGTTATACAATGACAGTAATGCAAAAGAAAGGAAGTGGCATAACAGAAAGTAACAATGCAATTTGAATGAACAGCATAACAAAGTAGAGTCAGGTATCAGACTAGCACAAGAAACAGAAACAAACACCCAAAACAGGTAAAAACCATCAAACGAGCCGAACACTTACAGTAGCCGGTTCAAGAATACAACTGAAAAGATTGAAAAGATCCCTGCAAATAGAATGATGATAAAGTTCTTTTGGTAATCAATATGAAAGTAAGAAAAGGGGTGGTAGAATACAAGAAAGACCCACCCAATAATCCAAGTGATCAAAAAACCGAGAGAGAGCCCTTCAATGGATTTCTCCTTATAGTTCGTGATAATCTGAGGGATTTCAGCTACACTCCAAGTTATGACACTGATCAAACCCAAAGCAAAAGACCCTTCATCGCTTGCGCTGCAAATACAGTAGTTTATATACACTCTCGCCCACTCCCAGCACTCTCCACGTCTTGGGCACCTAATTGCCATTATCTCTGCCTCTGCCTAATTTGCCTTTGCTTCCCTGCTACCACCTCTCCAACCTATATATAATATTTGAATACGTATGTATTTTCTCGTGTCATAATAGGAAATGAAGTAATAATTACTAAATAAAATGCTCCATACTAAACGAAAGGAGTCGGTTGGTCCCTTGTTTGAAATGAATTATCTCATAAGAAAAACATTGTTATGGAAAGAGTAAACAAGCAAAAAAAGACGAGAAGTAGTAGTGGATGAGAAACTCACGGATGCTGAGAGAGAATAGATCAAATACTGAAACGAAAGCGTTGTCTCTTTGGGCAAATATGGCCAGTCTATTGTCGTATATATATGTGTAAGAGTAAGGAGGTTTTTGTTTTACTATAAATAATAATAATAATAATAATAAATAATGAGATTTGCTGGGACAGCAGGCTTTTCCTTGTCCACCGCCGACTTTTGCTCTGCAATACTTAACTCTTCTCCAATGCGACCATATTATAACTTCTGTTATAAACACACCTCTAGGGTTATCATTTATGTCTGCATAAAAGTACTATAATATAAAATTTTGTGTTGTGAAAATACAACTTTGTAACAGAATATTGAGAGAAATTATAGGATATGTACATTGAATGTGTAGAGATATATTAAATGTTATGAAATATAATAATATATATATATATATTCACGTATATAAATATTATAAAAATATATAATAATTTTAAAAGAGATCAAAAATTAATATTAAAATCTAATGTTACGACAGACTCACATTCCCAATTCAAAACATTAGTGAAAAATTTATACTTATATTTCGTAAACACATTTTATCTTTTATTAATATAAAATGGATGATATCTTGATCGTATATAAATAAAAAAAAACTAATATCTTATTTATAATCTAACTCTAAGTAATTAACAATGTAACTCTTAACTTAAAAATATGAAATTTCATTGTGATTTAACTGCATCCAGTTCTCATACATGATATAGTCTGTTTGAGGACAAGGCCAAAAGTTACCTGTTAAATGTTAATCTCTAATTTTGTCATATTGTGGGAATTTTCAAATCAAAATTCACATGCATGCAGGGCTTAGATATAAGTATGTTTTACTGAAATTTTGGACTCCACAATCCTGGTTTTGAAATTTAAGAATTTTCCTTTCTTTATTAATTGTGATGTAAGGTGGAAAACAAATGGAAACGACTTGATGCTGGTTTTCTTTGCATAAAATATTGTCTCTTGTTTATTTTGGGTTTATGGCTGCCATGTCTCGAAGACAGAAGCCTTGTGGGGAAAGGCACGTGGCTGGCCATTGGCCAAGAAGATAAGGAAAGGAAATTCATTAACCCCATTGTAGTTTGTAGATCAGATTCGGATGTCTCCATTTGCAATTGGAAAATGGCATCTCACATTGTTGATCAAATGCAATGACCACAAGCAAACAACTTCACCTTTTAATGTAATTTGTCTTTTGCCCCACCCTTTTTCGGAACCAAGATCTTGCCATAAATCTCACTCAGTAGTTTGTTATCTTTACCCAAGGAGAAAACTTGAAGATTTTAGATCAATGTGAGCTCTGAAATTTGAAACAAAGGTTCTTCATTATCAGGCTGCAGACGGACTTATTTTAACAAAATTAGAGTAAGAACATGGGTTTTAAAACAAATCTTAAAAGAGATGTTCTATAATTTATCACGAGGAGCATAATTTTATGAATATGTTTTGGTTCAGAAATAATTATAAATTCTTTGATACTTGTAAAGGTGTACAAATGATTGATTTAATTTAAAAAAATTCAATCGAATTAACTAAATGTATTGTGAAAATCTTTTATATTGATTGTGTATTGTAATACTTTTAATTTTAAATCATTATAATTATTATGTTTGTCATCTTTATTTGTAAGAGTTCTGTTCAATTTTATCATAATTAAATGTAATAGACATATATATGAGCTAATTATTCAAATAATAATAATAATAAATATAAAATTCAGAATGAAGTACGACCTTAATATTAGTACACATAAAAATTACTTCTCCTTGATCTTCCCCAAAATGTTTAATTTTATATTTCACCATAACAAGATATTTGAACCTTATTGTTCGAGCAAAAGATCATGCATAAACTATTGAACTAAATGCTCTAAAGATTCATGCAAAATTATATATATATATATATATATCACTATATATTTCTATTGACCGAGACTACCAAAAGAACAGATGAAGACCTCTCCAAAAAAAGAATTGAGCCATAAAAAAAACTAGAGAAAGAAAACCCCAGAGTCAGTCTTGAAAATATTAGGCTTTAGTTTGCTGATTTGGGGTTTTAAAGGTGAGTTAGGTTTCAGGATTGGCATTCAAGTGAGAAGGGAAGGAAGTAGTCTCCATATGCGGTGATAGAGGTTAGCCGTGGGAGGAGGTCCGAGGCGGCTCACTGTGGTAGAAAGGAGCGTTTAGGGCTTGGTTATTGGCTGAGAGCTTTGAGAGAAAGGAGAGACCGGTTGCGAGTTAGGGAAAGACAAAGCAAAAAATATATATAGTGTTTTATATATATTAAAAAAATGTTAATTAAATGTTCATTTTTTATATTTCAAAAAATGTAAAAAAAAAATATAAATTTTGGTTTCTTTATTTTTGAAAAGTAGATCTTAAAATTTTCATGTTTTTTCAAAAAATTAAAAAAATTCAGTCCTTTATGTTTTAAAATATAACAATTATTTTATTTATTTTCCAAATAAAAATATTAGATTTTTTTAACAAATGGAGGCATGCCACGTGTCCATGACCCTGATTTGAAAAGTGATGGGGGTATTTATTTAATCATATGGTATGATGTTATTAGTCAATTGACATGACACCAGATTTTGTTAATATTGTTAGCAGCTGAAGCACATTAGTAGATAAAATGGCAGTTCCTTCCAGTGCCACATTGAACATTATTTTAGTCTAAGATGTTTTAGTATACTAAAAAAATTGTTACAAAACAAAGCAACTTTCTGAATCCTAGGAATAATGACTCCATCTCTCCTATTCTTTTCTTTTTTTATAACCAAAATTTATTTTTTATAATTCTTTTTAATTTTTGGTGGCAAAAGCCATGGAACATCAATTTCTTTGTCTTTTTTAAATTCTAATGAAAAATACACTAAAGTTATTGATTTTTTTTTTGTTCTTTTAAGAAATAGGGAAAGAATTGGACAAAGAAAATACATAATATAATAATTAAAACCTAAAACCAATAACCAGATAAACCTATAGGAAACAAATTATAACTGATAAATAAACAAAGCAAGTAATTTCAGAATGACTCAAACTTAAATTTAGCTACTCTTTTAAATAAGAAGTTGATTAAACTATAAATGTAACGTAAATGATTACTCTATTAGTAACTTTAAAAGATAATAAAAATATAAAACCTCTTAATGTCTATTTTTAAAATATTAATTTAATAAAAAAGAATAAATGTAAGGAGAGAATTAAAAGCAGAATAAAGAGTGGGTAGAGGTAGGCAAAAATGCAGTACAACAGAGGGGACACAAATTTTGCCAAAATCAAAAGCAGGTGTCATCCCTCTGCACTGCCTGAACAAATCCAAAAGAAAGAGTTATCATCACTCATCCAAGGCACATGGCATCTACATATCCCCCAGCTCCGCCAACTTCATTCCAATTGGAAAAGAATCCCTGCCAAGCAATGATCAACAAAAGTAAACTCAAGCAGATAACATTGAAATTATGAATGGTCACTTAACACAATTACCATCAATATTGCATTTGAACACCTTTGAGGCTGAGGCAATAGCCTCATAATAACCACATTTTATCTCCCAAAATTAGAAAAATTAAAAAAAAATGTAAACCATTGAGAACCCAACATTATGGCATGAAGTGCATCTAGGAAGTTACTAGTAAAGCCCACTAATCATCTAAACCATTCAAATTTATATTAACTATAAATACTGCCTAGACCCTTAAACAGATGCATGCACATGTTGGAACAAAAACTCACATGAGACAGAGAGAGAACCTTCAACAAAAGGTTATTTTGCCGTCATTTAAGGTGCATTGAAGTTTTCATGCTTATTCTCTGCATCTTGAGGTGCCCAATAGCAGAAGTATATGAACTGAATCAGTATCTGCAAAATGCAATAAGGTTCTACAAAGAATATAAAATTTTTTCAGGGTGAGTGTAGCAACTCAATTCATGATACTAAGGAGAAACAGAGGGCAACATTAGGCACACCATAAAAATAAAAAAGTGCTACTTCACAAAAAAAAAACATCTCAGGGTTTGTGCCTCTAAATAACACATCCATTACAAAATAAAAAAGTATCATATCAGAACCATCCTTAATAAGGATACAAAGTATCAAGCAGCACGCATCCTGCTGCATCCACCAGCCACGGTAAATTTGGTCTGATTCTTGACCAATCTGTGCTCTTGACAAGTATGCTACAGGGAAACAGAAAAAGGAAAGGTACAAAAACAGTGGAACCAATATGCACCATTAGGTAGCTCAGAGATGGTTCAAGTACAAACCACACTCAATAAAGTGATAAATAGGACTCAAAGTGAAGCCAAATATCAATGATGAGTTGACCAAATTTACCTTGCAACATATGTGGAGTTTCCAACCAAAGCAAAGATAAACATAAAAGGGTTCAGACCCTGCATACATGGACACGCCAAACAAGATTCAGCCCCTGCATACAAATTGATAAAAATACAACATGTCCCCTCCCAGCCTTCCTCCCTCACTTTCTCAGTTCTCTCATTTCGGTGACAATGATAAAGAACTATATATTATGTTCCATGCTTATATGACTGGCTTCAAAAGCATTTTTCTTTTATTTCATATAGCTAAGCAGCATTTGACAATTGACCGAGGAATGGAATGAAGTTTTTGAGCTGAAAAAGATATTATTAATTATTTCAAATAATTTTAATTCCAAAGCACTTTTCAAAAAGCTCCAATTCACAGAACCAAGTAGAAAAAACAAGCTCTAAATATGCTACATGCTTATTCCAGTGGTTCAAAAAGTTTTATAAACAAAAAGGAGCAGCACCTGGCACCAAAATTTTTTGTGTGTGTCCTTGCTTTCATGTGGGTATTGAGAACTAAAATA
>NW_018397271.1:2884654-2909060 GCF_002168275.2 Theobroma umbraticum | reverse complement strand
GCAAAGTTGAACAGGAAAACTACATTAAGTTCAACTCAAATACATGATATTCAATTTGTCTGCTTAAAACAAAATGTTGCCCAAAAATTTCATGATTTTGGACAAATCAAGGATAGATACCAAGGCAATCCTTCCTCCACTAGTCAAAAGTACAATAATTCTTCTATTAAACATATGCTTTGTGAAAAAATCACGTTGTATCACAAACCTTGTGACAACTAGAAAGAGATATTTTAATCCTCTAACAGAAATACCATTAGTTTGGCCCCGATCTACTAGCTTAAGCATTTAGGTCTAATGGTTGAGTATCATGGTATTAGATCCCGTTTTATCTAAAGCTCTAAAATTCTAATCCTGATATCCTTTGCTATATTACATTTTAGGATCAGCAGGTAGTAAGCAGAGGAGCTGTGCTTAGACTACTTGGTGTGGCAAGGAGGGGAAGTCTTACATATAATGCTAGCTTGCCCCAGGTTACAAATGTATAAGAACCATACTTATACACATCTAATAGAGGTCCAGTCTAACCCTATAGTTACTAAGAAGTTGAAGGATTAGAAATTTAAAATTGAAAGTTCAAAGGGACATGAGCAATCAAGTAAAAATAGAGGAACATATAGCAATTTAAACACTTTCATCTTTTTATGTGAAACAGCTAAAACACACTACTCATTCGGTTCCTACAAAACTTACATTTAAGCAAATTTGGGGAAGGCGTCCACCCATGTAAATAGCTGCCATTGCCCAACCAAGAAAAGTTCCAACCCTGCTGCCTCCTCCAATACCGCTTTCTCCTAATGACGTAGCATTTACCTGAAATCCCAGTAAATGTTTGGTGATGCCTATCCCTCTTCGGCAAAGTTAAATTTAAAATATCACAATGAGTTCAACCTAGTTGAAGCAAAAGGGCATAAAAAGTAAGAGCTATGGAGCCAATAGGCATTCAAGAGCTTTCACATTCCCTAAAACATGGTGGCATCCAATTTACATGCTTATCCACAAGGAGGTGAATTCCAAATTTTTGACATGCTGAAACAGGAAGTCAAATAAAATAGGTAATGCTCATAAAAAAATAAATAAATTAAGGTTAACAAACATGTTGGATAGAGGAGGCTTAGGAGAAACTCTATAATGCTTTAATATCAGTCTATACATATAAGTGTGCTGTTCCAGCAAATGATTATGCACATAGAGAGGAAACTAATAGCAGGTTGAAGTACCTGGAGAAGCTTTCTTCCTATTTGTATCACGAATCCTTGATTTATTATCTCAGGCTCTACGTGAAGTTTATTAAATGCTGAGAGCTTGAAATTAAATGTGGCAATGAACATTAATACAGATACCTGAAACAGAGAAAAGTTAATTCATATATTACATTCTTTTTAAAATAGAATAGGATGCTAGTTCTTCAAGTTAATTAATAGTCACCAAGCATAGCAATGTTTTGGTGCTTGGAGGAGAGGCAGTCTGGGTAGAAACAAGTGCACCGAGCAATGGCTCTTCAACTGAATTTCTTGTATGAAAAGGAGTCGTCATTCTTTGTGCAAGGAAGCATCCTTCTGTGGGAGTATGACTAGTTGATAGAGATCTTGCTGACCTAACATAATATAAAAAACCAAACTGAACAATTATATCATCACTTTATGCATCATTCAGAAGGGCATACCAAAATATGCATATGGTTTTCTGTGACCTCCATCTTTCAGCATGACATATATCTTGAAGTAGTTTGATTCATTATATGTCCTACTGGTCACTGAAAACTTGGTTTCTAACCTTCTTTCAGGATCTCAAAAAGTATGAGAAAACTTGCTCTAAGTCTATCTTTGTGTCTGCATCAGCATCTATCAGTTACTCTTTCTTCCTAAATGTCCCAAAATTTTGTTGAACAACCAAAATGTGACATACAGAAATATGTCTTTGAAAGTGTACATGTAGTCAGGGTAGTGGGTAAACCAATTCTAAGTCTATGACATATGCTTAACTAAATGACAATCCAGGAGGTATATATGGAAATTTGATCTTTTAACTTGGATGGCAGAACCAATTCTAAGTTCAGTGAACCAAATATTCCAAAAAATAACAGAATCCAGATGCAAACTTCAAAAAAAAGAAAAGAAAGGAAAATAAATCATGTTGTTTGTGTTTCTCATGTACAAAGGTTGTTGAGGTGTAAGGTCCAAAAAGTAAAGCAAAATAGTGAAAATGTGAGAGCTTAAAGGTGAATATGGAATTACATGTAGTAAAATTCTTTGCCCGGAGAACTCTTTAAATTTATTGCTGGAAGAGGAATAGGAGAACTTAGTCTGTCAGCATCAACAACTTGTTTCACATCAAAATTGTTAATCTCTTTACCAACTCTTTCCACTGCCTCAGGTTGGTCCTCTTTGGAGCCCTACATATGAAACACAGTGAATTGTGGAATTTTGTTGCATGATACATATATGAAAACAAAATAAAAACCTTCATAGAAAAAAAAGCGACCATCAAAGACCAGTGAAGATGCTTAGTACTCCTGCAATGCTTTCAGAAGGTTATATTTGTGTTGATCTCCACTGCGGGAAAACTAAATACAAGTATGGAGAAAAGAACTGAGCGAATATCATGAAGATTCCATAGCATATCATGGTTAGATACATTGAGATTGTTCCATGACCACATATCAGGTACCTAAAAAGTTACATAGACTTGATCTCTCAACTTAAGACCTCCGACCACAAAAATTTGAAAGTTCTTTTCCTGGTATGCTTAGAATTTATTAACAGCAAAATGGAACATACTAAGTGCAAAAGCAGCACATAATGAAACAAGAGATTAGAAAGAAAGTTTAAATACAACTCGAATGTCCAAATAGAATGTCAGTGATAATAAGTTAATATCCTAGAAATGCAATTCCAACTTCTGCATATCAAGCTTTTTTTCTTCACATTAGAGCTAATGACACTAAAATCTACAGCCCTCCCAATATGTGCGTTTTCTGAAACCCATATTCCAAGCATGTAATAAATCAACCACTATATCTGGAATCACCCAAGTGGCCAAGCCACTACGAACAAAGCAAAAACTGGAGACCATAATTTTTAAGCTGTTGGACAATTAGGTAAAAGATGATCTATTGATTCATTGTTGTTCTGATACAAATGGTTATGTAGCTTATTTACATTTATTCCCTTTTCACTTCCTTGTGTATGGGCTTCCAATAAACTGAGGTACTATTAATTTCCATCCTTATTGATTATTAAATATAAAACTGAGAACAATTAGCCCCTAATGATTCATCCCTTGGTAAAGCAATCAAATCTATTTTATTAAGAGCTGACAGAACCAATTCTACATAATTGTTAAAACTACAACTCAACTGAAATCGAATTTTTGAGAAATCAAGTTTACCAAATCCATATCAAGATGACCAAGTATCTGTTTCATGTATTTGCATGATCATCACAATACACATAATTCCATAAGATACCATATACTCTTCTGAAGTAACATGAAAAACACAATGGATTTGCGTCTCCTTTCCCAATTCATATTTTTGTTGACCTTTTAAATAAATCCAATCCAAAGATTTATATCATTTAAATATACAACATAAAATACCATACAAGCTAGTCTTGGTTTAATGAAAAACTAAACATTTTTCTCTCCTGCTCACCATTTAACAAAATAGTCTATTTCCTTTCTCTACTAGGTTCACTGGTTTCGGGAGTGCAGAGCTTTAACTTGACCATTGAGTTATGCAATTAGACTCCAAGCAGAGATGAATTTGTAATGTACAAAATTGTTGCCTAAACTTTTCTAAGAGAAATGTAGCTAAACTTCTTACCTTGTGGCGCACTCCTTTGAACTTTAATCGAGGATAAATGTGACCATAGTACACACTCTGTGCCGAAAGAATTGAGCTAGTCATTGCATACAACTGTGCTTTGACGAAGGTCATGTAAATCAATAATTGAGAGTTAGAACAATATACTTATTAAGAATTGACTAGACTAACAACATTTTGGGTTTAGTATATTCTTACAACTGCCATATAGTATTGCGTCGGAAGCTGCAAAGGGAAGCAATAAAGTTTCAGTTCACTGGCTGCAATACTAATTCCCATAGGAAATCAAAATAATTATTTCTTTCAAACTAGACAAGAGCCCCATGAAGATTTATTCTTAATATTTTAGAAAGCAAGAGGACAAAGTGTCCCTAATAAAAAAATCATTCTCTCCTAATGTGATCTATCTTTTAGCAATGAATAGATGCATGTTTGTACGCTGGACAGCGAAAAAGTTGCACCGGTCTGATACGGGAACAGAAACAAACACAGAAAACAAGTAACAATCACCCAATCACCATATATATACAGGAAACGAGCAAAGCACTTACCGTAGCTGGTTCAAGAATACAACCGAAAAGATTGAAAAGATCCCTGCAAGTGCATAAGCAAGAAACAAAATGGAAACAGAATGGTAATAAAATCCTTCCGCTAAATAATATGGAGGTGAGAAAAGAAAGAAATTCTCACCCAACAATCCAAGTGATCAAGAAACCAAGGGAAAGTCCCTCAACGGACTTCTGCTTATAGTTGGTGATAATCTGAGGGATTTCAGCCACGGTCCAACTTATGATACTGATCAAACCCAAAGCAAAAGACCCTTCATCTCTTGCGCTGCAAATACAGTAGTTTATGTACACTCTCGCCCACTCCCAGCATTCCCCACACGTAATTACCATTATCTTGAGAAATTGCAAGAATCTTGTTATGCAAGTTTTCTGTATTAACAGAGAATGGACAAAGAAGTATTATTGATACTCAACAAATATAAAGGAGAAATAGTAATGATGTGTACAGTAATTGAATAACAGTACAGTGTAAGTAAAAATTAAGATTTAGAATTTTAGTAAACTTCAAACTCAACAATAACAAAAGGAAATTTAATCCTATTATAGTTTGTAAATAAATACTTATAACATAAATGTTATCGTTATATAAACATATAAGCTATATTTATGACCTATAAATATTTTATATAAAAAATTTGGTTACCAAAAATAAAAGTTTAAAATCAAAATCAATTATATTTGTTTAATTCACGTATGTGTTAAATTTAATCAATTATATTTCACAACTTTTTATTTAAAAAAAATTAGAGAAAAAGCGAAATTCGAACTTGGTACTTTGACTAAAAAAATCATGCATAAACTATTAAACCAAATACTATATGATTACAAAGAGATTAAACTGAAGAAAAGGGCTCTGAAATATTTCAAATTAAAGAATTAAGCATTTTTTGGATTATTGAATTCAATTAAATCCTTAATCAACTATATATCTTTAATTTTTTACCAGTTAGGAATTTGGAAAAGGTTTTTAATAAGTGTTTGAAGGCATGAAAGGAATTGTACCCTCGTTGTAGTGTACATGTATACACCATGATTATGGCACCGATTGCTGCAATCTGCAAGACTTGAATGACAGCAGAAGAAAATTGCTAGGCTATCTATCGAATAGATTCCATAGAAGCACATTGATATTGAGCCATGACATTGCTTTTTATCACATCAGGAAAGACTTGAATTACTCTAGTTTCCCTTGCGAACTCCATTAGCCCTTCTTCCCATATCAAGTTGAGGAAAAATCTTTATTATGAATTACTGATAAAATGTTTTAAGCAAAAGTTTCATCTTCAGATTCTAGGTGCTATGACTGCAGTTTATTTTGGATTTGACATAAGGCAAAACGATCTCAATTTTCATAAGAGGGAGCCGAGATTCTGGTGCATGGTCCAATCTAAGTGGTTGGAGTCAGCAATCATTTTTATTATTTGGTAAACCTCCAACCCAGATAGGGACAAGTGAAATTGAATTATGATCAGGTATGTGTTAGATTAATGTTTTGTTTCTATCACAGGTATCATTCTGGATATTAATGTTGTCCTGATGAGCCTTTGGATATTAATGTTATCAAGCAAGGATGATCAGCTAGAGAAGTGAAAACGTTTTCAATTTGCATTAAAACTGAAAGAATGTTAACTTGAGAAGAGAATGTTCCCCTTCATTTTCTATTTTTAAGATAATTTAATTTGTTTTATTCAAAAGAATTGAAAAAAAAAAGAACCAAAAACAGGAAAAGACAACAAAGGAAGTAGCTAAAAATCTTTTCATTGATTCCCTGCTCCTTTCCATCGTTGCTGGAGCCTCTTCCTCTGACTCCGGTGAGCTCTCCAGCCGAGGGAAAAGCCTGAAAAGAGCACGATCAATGTGCTTATACTACCATATCCTCCATCTCTTCCAAAAGATAAGGGGTGCAATGACAATTCCTAACCCAAAGAAAAACCCTATCTCAGCACTTATAAAATTCCAATCAATATCGCTCCCTGTCTCAGCTGTGGTCGATCTGCTTCCCAGTTTCAGAATCTGAAGGGGAGGGCTGTCTGGGGATAGACATTTTGCCTCTAAAGGTGGTCCACAGAATCCCCCATTGTTATCAAATGAATCATCTGAAAGCCACTGAAACTGATTACCTTTTGAGATGTTAAGGAATGCAAGGAAATTTAGTTTTGCCAGCTGTTGAGGAATACTGCCAAACAGGTTATTACTTGAGAGGTCCAAGGATTCCAGCTGTTGCAACTTTCCTAGTGATGGTGGGATTGCGCCCGCCCGTGAAAGCATTGTGTGACAAGTCCAGAGCATAGAGTGCTTTGAATTCACCGATCACATTTGGTATTGGCCCTTCAAATTTGGACATGCACAACACTTGCAATTCACTTAATGAAGCAGATATGGCCTGGCACCACTTTTTGCCCTGCGCTGATACCTTCACGCCATCAACGTAAAGTTCTTCTAGCTTTCTCAGATTTTGAGCAAGCATTCGTAGATTTGGGTTTTCAAGCTTCAATGGAACGTCTCTAGGGAAGTTTAGCGTAGATAAATCAAGAGTAACCAACCTTGTCATTCGTGAAATCGCTACAGGTATTTGACCACTGAAGCCAGCATTTGACAAATTGAGGTAACTCGAATCCGCGAGCTCATCAAGCCCAGAAGGAATTGTGGAGTTGAATCTGTTATATGCCAAATTTGGACTCTGGAGACACAGAAGACCGAAGAGGCTGCTTGAATTGTTAATCACACCGGAGATTGAGTAGTTCGATAACATGACCACCTGCATCGCAGCTTACACCATCCCAAGAACAGCAATCCATGCTTTGATTCCACTTCACCAGCTTCACAGATAAAGTAGAATCCAGGCCATTTTTCAATCCGAGCAGCAACTCTTGTTCCTTGTTTGTTTCTTCTTTGTTCATATATGTTAACAATTATTGTCGGGTTTGGTGGGAAGTAGGAGGCCCTTATCAAAAGTAGTATTGGTTTTGTCAAATTATCCATATCAACACTATCATTCACTTTGTTCTTTTTATTATTTAAAGAAAAAGGCCAATTTTAATTTTATTATTTATGAATAGAAATTATGACCCGGTTAAGTATTGTTGACTTTTTTTTTTTTAATTTAAGCTAAATATTCAAATTTCACTTTTGAAAAACATTTTCAAAACTTAATTTAGTTTTACATTTAACTGTTGATCTTAAATTGTTTTGTCAGCTGGGAAATTTTGATATAGTCAATGAAATCCAAGTATATATACAAGTTTAATTCACCATTTATCTTACAGTTGCATACAATAGACTTAAAGGTTTTGAGTTGATGATAATAAACAGCCTCTTGGTCTAATTATTAATTCAATAATATATAACTCAATATCTTTTCATATTTTCGTTAGAAAATTTTTTTTAAGATTTTCGGTTGATAATTTTTATAATCTCTTTAGTATTTATAATTTAAAAAATTTTGTCTATTTTTTCCAAATTAATTCTTATCAATCCCAAAACCACAATCGGTTGCCGGCCGGGGACTTGGTCTTCCCTATGCTTTCCAATTCTTGGTCGTCATGCTTGATTTGTCTAGCATATGATGGAGAATTTTCATTGTAGTCCCTTCCAAAAATTTATAGCGTGACCTCTCTGTACAAATGCTTGGTAATTGATATGTAACAACGGATGGGAGAAGAGGGAATAACTCTAACCTAAATTGCATAAATTTATTGGACTAACAACTCAGCTTCAACCACAAGAATGGAAAAATCTGTATGATTCAGTCATTAGCATCCCGAGTTGCTCTTTTCTCGAATTGCCAACACGTCAATGGACATTGTCTTCTGACTGTAGCATTAACGAAAATCTAGTAAGCTTGTTTGGAATTGGAAGTATGGGTGTTTTGGTAAAACAAAGCAAGGAACACCCAACCGCTACAAGTCCTGTCTATTGCTTTCAGCAAACCATCGGATATCTGAACTTCCAGTTGTCCTAATCCAAGGCAAAACAATAAATTGTGAAAATTGATTCCTATCAATCCCTGGAAATTGACTTCGAAAAGACGAAACAGAGAGATGAGGGAGCCAACTCATCAGATGCACAAGGAAAGAGAGCGGAGAATATGGCGAAGAAGCAGCAGGTTATGGTTTTTGCAGCATGGGGTGTCAGGACCAGCTTCCAATCGCTTGTTGCCCTTCCTATTGCCATTGTAGTCGTTGCCGCCATCTATCTGAGACAAAAGAAATGAACAACTCTTCGAGTACGGGGACTATACATGAAAGTTCTAGTCGCAGCTTCGCGTCAAGATGCAATTTGTTTTCAGGGCTATACAAAGAGAGAGAATGCACGTTTATGTCTGATCAATTAGCTAGCTTGTGAAAAGTGGGAGAAAGGCCTTAACTATCAGTTTCCGTTTATTGTTAATTTCACAACAGAAGTATCAAGCATGCAGAAAAGAAAGTAAAGACAATGAAAAACAGAGCAACTTTGTTAATATCAATTATCAAATTAACTGAAGAAAGATAAATAAATATGCACATGAGATGCATGATTAACACTGGTACAAAATCACTAAGTGTTTAACATAACATTAAGGTAAGCATGCAATGCTCACACGTTCAAAGGACATGTAGCAGCAACAAGCACTCTAGCTTATCAAACCCATACAACAAAGCAAAATGGACACCTGTCCAATACTTAGTTAAACAAAAATAACACTCAAGTTAATTTTTATCTCAACACTCCTCCTAAACACTAACTTGATGAACATTTCATTTGCTTCTTAGTTCTTCAAACCTGGACAAGTGCAGAGATTTAGTTAGAATGTCTACAAGTTGATCACTGGAACTACAATGCTGAATGGAGATTTCTGGATTCTTTTCAGCTTCCCTCAAGGCATGGTATTTGACCTTGATATGTTTTGTTTTGCTATGAAAAACAGGATTTTTCACCATAGCAATAGCAAACTTGTTGTCCACATACAACTTGATTGGAGGCACATGAAGAAAACCAAGATCAGTTAAAATTTTCTTCACCCAGATGTCTTGATTTGCAGGTGTAGCTGCTGTTATATACTCTGCTTATGCAGAGGATTGAGTAGTAGTCTCTTGCTTTTTTGAATTCCAACAAAGACACCATTTCCGAGTGTAAACATATATCCAGAAGTACTTTTGCAATCATCCACACATCCTGCCCAGTCACTATCTGAGAAACCAACTAACTTAACTGACTTTGCATCAAAATAAGTGAATTGAAGACTAAGATTAACAGTTCCTCTTAAATATCTAAACACTCTTTTAGCTGTTGAAAAATGTTTAGTGGTAGGAATTTGCATGAATCTAGACAGATAATTCACAGCAAACATCAAGTCTGGCCTTGAAGCACAAATTTAACGCAATGATCCTATCAAGCTTCTAAATGCTGAAGGATTTTCAAGTACAAATACCTTATCAACTGACAGCTTCTCATGAGTAACAAGTGGAGTTCCTACAATCTTGTAACCTAACATTTTAAACTTGTCCAGAACTTCACCCATGTAATTTGATTGAAATATATAAATTCCTGTATTGCCTTAAAGAATCTGTAATCCTAGAAAATAGCTCATCCATCCAAGATCAGTCATTCTGAATCTGTTTTGCATTTCAAATTTGAGTTTTGCAATTCTTTGATCATCTCCTCCTGTAACTAACATGTCATCAATATATAATGAGATAATCAAAGGATTTTAATCACTAGTTTTCTGTATATACAAGGTAGCTTCATTACTGCTCTTTTGAAATCCTTGACTCTTTAGATAGTCATCAAACTTGCAGTACCAAGCACGTGGCGCCTGCTTCAAAACATAAACAGCCTTATGAAGTTTGTATTCCTTGTCTCTATTAGGCTCAATTTCAAAACCATAAGGGTGCTTGATGGAAATTGCTTCCTGCAAATCACCATTTAAGAAAGCAGATTTAATGTCTAAATGGAATATTTTCCATTTAAACTTAGCTGACAATGCTATTTGCAATCGAATGGTATCCATGCTAGCAACTGATGCAAATGTTTCATGATAGTCTACATCAGGTAATTGAGCAAAGCCTTTGACAACCAACCTTGCTTTATGGTTGTTGAAAAAACCATCAGAGTTCAATTTCTTTCTAAACACCCATTTCACTCTATGAACATGATAATGCTTAGGCTTATCTACTGAGCTCTATGTCTTGTTGAGATTTATCATCTTCACTTCCTCTTTCATAGCTTCTTCCATTCTGGTAACATAACAGTAGGTGTAGCAAGCTCAGATACTGCTACATTATAGCTTTCATAAATCTCCTGTAACAGTTGGGTACCTTTCACAAGAAGTTCATATACAATCTATTTTGTATCAAACATCTTATCATTGCTTACAGGTTGAAGATCAACATCTTCACCTAAAATTCTAGTATACTGCACTTGATTTTGCTCTCAGTTCCAGTATGCTCTTTCATCAAATGCTACAAGTTTGCTAACAAAGACTTGAGTAGACTCAATTTGATAAACTTTGTAACTTTACATTGTTGACTGTAACCAATAAAAATTCCCATCTTTACCTTGGGCTATAGCTTATCTTTAAGTTCTTCAGGAACATGAAGATAACAAATGGATCCAAAGATCCTCGAATGATCCACAAAAGGCCTGATGTTATGCCAAGCTTCATAAGGAGTTTATTATTCATAGCTTAAGTGATCAAGATATTCTTCAGATAGACTGCAGTGCTAGCTGCTTCAGCCCAGAAGCTTTTAGGAAGCATCTTTTCAAATTAAAGGCACCTGAACATCTCAACAATTGTTCTGTTCTTCCTTTTATTGACACCATTCTGTTTAGGACAATATATAGCTGTTAATTGATGACGAATACCCTCATTCTCTGTATAGCTTGTGAACTTTGAAGAAGTATATTATCCTCCATTATCTGTCTTTAGTGCCTTGATCTCGCAACCAAATTTATTCTCAACTCTAGCTTTGAATTTTTGAAACATTGAAAACACTTCTGACTTATGCTATATCAAATAAATCTAGGTCATTCTAGACATATCATCAATAAAAATAACAAAATATTTGCTTTCGTTTAGAGAGGGCTTACCATAGGTCCAGCACCATCAGAACGAACTAAGTCTGATCTGTTTTCTACTTTATTCAAACTTAACTTGGGAAAAAACTTTATAGTCAACTTACCATACTGATAGGAACTGTATATAGGACCATTTCCATGCAATTTAGGAAGATCCAACAACAAACCAGAGGCATTTGCTTGCAGTAAAGACTTATAATTGCAATGGCCTAGCTTTTTGTGCCATAAATAGGTTTGTTTTGATGAAGATTCTATTTTAGACAAACACATATTGCCCCATTTAATAGGAAAATAGTTTCTGACCATAGGAACAAACATCATATAGACACCAAAAGGTTCATAAACTGTGCAGGCATTATTTTTGAATACCAGCATATAATCATCATCAATTAATTGACCGACACATAATAAATTTTGAGTTATTTTAAAACCAGAAGCATATTTAGAACATACTTGGTGCCTGAAGCAGTTTGGATTGCAACTGTTCCTTTCCCTATAGAATCCAGTATAAAGCCATTTCCAATTTTAACTGAAGAACAGTGATCAGTATCAAGTTTAGAGAATAACTCAACCTTTGAAGTCATATGATTAGAATGTGCATTGTTAAGAAGCCACTGTTTTTTATCTATTGAGTTAGAATCTTTAATAGCCATGAACAAGACTTCTTTTGCAACTTCAGTTTTCTCGACTTGTTTTGCAATCTGGGATTTTTTATCTACAACCTTAGCTTTCTTCTTGTAGGATTTTTCTACATGTCCTAATTGCTTACATGCATTACATTTGACCTTAAGTCTAAACTAGCAATAAGCTTCAGAATGGCTTCTCTTCTTACAATAAGAACAAACTAGAAACTTGCTTTTTTTATTTTGAAACCTTCTAGTAGCTATACCAGCTTTGTCTTTTTCTTTATTTTCATTTGAATTCTTTTTAAACGAAGAATCAACAAGAGCTTTACCTTTTGCATGAGGTGTCAATGCATGGTCAACTATTTCATCTCTTCTTACTGCCTTTCTCTGTTCATCAACCTCCAAAGCGCTAACCAAGTCTGATATTGAAAGTTCTGAGATGTCCTTTACTTGTTCTAGAGAAGTGATTGTGGTGTCAAACCTCTCTGGTAAGCTTAACATAATCTTTTCTACTACCTTGAAGTCAGTAAGAGAGTCTCTTATGAGTCTGATCTAGTTTATCGATTTCATCAGATCTTCAACAAATTCACCTACTGTCTAATTCTCTTTCATTCTCAAAAGCTCATATTTCTTTCTGAGATTTTACAAATGCACCTGTTTATTTCTTGTAAACCTCAAAAACTCCTTCTTAAGCTTACTCCAAGCCTAGTTTACAGTCTCACATCCCATTATTCTGTTAAAAACTGATTTAGACACAACTAAATGTATGAAAGACAAAAATCTATATCTCTTTGTAATGTCTTTTTCATGTAGCATTCTCTTTCAGCACTGGTAATTCAGTCTTAATCTCAACAGCATTCCAAAGATTAACAACTCTGAGAAATGCTTTCATTTTTATGGCCCAAATAGCATAGTTTGAACCATCAAAAGAAGGTGGTGATTGCTGTGTAATAGTTGAGGTTGAAGTTGACATTGTTTGAAAAGAAGTTGGGTTATAGCAGATGAAAGATGAGATTTTAAGATTGTTTGTAAATATTTAAGTGACTCAAGGATCGGTTATGTGCTCTAATACCATGTTATTGTTAATTCACAATAAAAGTAGCAAGCATTTAGAGAAGAAAGTAAAGACAATGAGAAACAAAGGAATTTGGTTAATATCAATCATCACTTGAAGAGAGATACATAAATATATACATGAGATGCATGATTAAGACTTGTGCAAAATCACCAAGTGTTTAACATAACATTAAGGTAAGCATGCAATCCTTACACATTCAAAGGACATGTAGTAGCAACAAGCACTCTAGCTTAGCAAACCAGTATAACAAAGCAAAATGGACCCTTGTCCAATACTTGGTTAAACAAAAATAATACTCAAGCTAGTTTTTATCTCAATATTCTAGAGATGGCAACCTCACAGTGTGACCTCATTAAGTTTCTTTTACTCCTTTTTGTTAATTTTGCATTCCAGATGCATATATTTATATCCATAAGAACCATATAAAAACAAGGATGACGATGGTTTTAAGATTGCATTTGACAATGTTTTTGAGTTTTGTGCAATATTTCCTTGTTTTATGTTAACAAGGTTCCATGTACTGGAAAGTTCAATTCTTTGCAAGAGAACAACAACTAGATAAAAATAACATGATATATCACTTCCTATATCATGACATAGGATGAACCTTAATATGTATCTCTATTGTGGAAGCGTTATCTTATGTTTCTCGATGTAAAGACACACTAATCTCAATAAATACGTAAGTATGTTATTAGCTTACTTGCACATTAAATTAAGGAGGATTATTTTCATAGTTATCTTTTTTTAGTTATCTTTTATTTTACTTGTATAGGTTACTTGCTTCTTTATTTTAGGCATAATATATAAAAAAATCGCTAAACTATATAAGAAAATTCAAATAATTTTTTATATTTTTATTACATCCAATCAAGTCCTTGTATTTTTATTTTAAACCAAATAAGTCTTTATACTTTTTATTTTGAGTCAATTAAAACCTTATTACTAATAATTAACTTAATCAAAATGTCATTTGTTATTTCATGTCGCGTGACGCTGATGTGGTATACTAAAATATCATAATTGATTATGATATGACGTACTAATGTATTATAATTGATAATGACATGACATACTAATTTGATATGATAACATAATCATATGGCATTTTTCACTCTCCACATCTATATCATGTGGATATAAAAAGACAAGTGATATTTTTATTAATGGCAATTAATCAATCATTAGTCATAAAGGCTTAATTGATGTCAAACAAAAGTATAGGGATTTGATTGAATGTAATAAAAAAATAAGAGTTTATATGAATATTCTTGAATAGCTGAATGGCTTATTTGAGTATTATGTTTTTATTTTATTTAAGAATTATATTAATCTCACATGGGTCTCTTTTTTAGGAATAATTATATAAAACCCTATTAGGTTAATTGTTAAACACAGTCAAGTTGAGAATTAATAAAAATTTAAATAAACAGTGCTTATTTTTTCTAAACTCTTTTAAAAAGAGCAAGAGGTTCTACTATTTCTTTAGATTCTCTAACCTCTAGACTATAAAAGAATCTAGAGCTTTTAGTAATTTTTGATACAAAGATTTTAGTAGAAGAGTCTAGGGGTTCTAGTATTTCTTTATATATAGTCTAGAAGTTCTAGCATTTCTTTATATAGAGATTCTAGTAGAAGAGTCTAGAGGTTCTAGTATTTCTTTATATATAATTTTTATATATACAGAAAGTAACAATGCAATTTGTATGAGCAACACAATGAAAAGGATAACAAAGTAGACTTAGTTATCAGACTAGGATAGGGAACAGAAACAAACACCTAAAACAAGTAAAAATCAACATAATATATATATATATATATATACAGGAAGCGAGCAAAACACTTACAGTAATCAATTCAAGAATACAACTGAAAAGATTGAAAAGATCCCTGCAAATAGAATGGTGATAAAATCTTTTTGGTAAATAATACGGAAGAAAAAGTGATGGTAGAATAGAAGAAATACCCACCCAACAATCCAAGTAATCAAGAAACCAAGGGAGAGGCCCTTAACGGATTTCTCCTAATAGTTGGTGATAATCTGAGGGATTTTAGTGACGCTCCAACTTATGGTATTGATCAAACCCAAAGCAAATGACCCTTCATCTCTTGTGGTGCAAATACAGTAGTATAAGTACACTTTCACCCATTCCCAGCATTCCCTACGTCTTACGCACGTAATTGCCATTATCTTAAGAAAATGAAAGAATCATATTCTGCAAATTTTCTTTATTAATAGAAAATGGACAAAGAAGTACTATTGATACTCAAGGCTATTAATAAACATAACAATCAAAGGTAAAACAGTAATGTATCTGTACAGTAATTGAGTAACAGTACATTGTATAGTAAAAATTAAGATTCAGAATTTTAGTAAGCTTCAAGCCCAATAGTAAAGAAAGGAAATTTAATCCTATAGTAGTTGTAGATAAATATTTGTAACTTAAATGTTATTGTTATATAAACATATATGCTATATTTATAACTTATAAATACTTTATATAAAAAAACCAATTAATTTGATTAATCAGAAACAAATTTTTAGAGTCAAATTAATTATATTTTACATCAATTATACTTCATACTTTATATAAAGATCACTTCTTGTTGATTTTCATGAGAATGTTTAATTTACGTGCGTTTTAAATTTAATTAATTATATTTCACTACTCTTTTTTTTTAGAAAAAAAATTGGAGAAAAGTGAAATTCAAGCCTTGCTCTTTGAATACAGAGATTATGCATCAACTATCAAACCAGACACTATATGGTTACAAAGAGATTAAATTGAAGAATAGGGCTATAAAATATATCAAATTAAACAATTAAGCATTTTTGGATTATTGAATTCAGTTAAATCCTTAATCATTAATATATCTTCAATTTTTTACCAATTAGGAATTTTGAACAAAATTGTCACTCGGTATAAATGATCAAAATGATTTCATCATGCATTAACTTTGATAGAGTCAATGTGTACCTTACAAGTCGATGGACATGTTTTATAGGAAACATTGATATTGATTTTAGTGACATTTTGTGCTTCGTTAATTATTTAATTAATCAATTATTTTTATTTAGTTGATCCTTTGAAATCGAGAGCTTGCATGAGATTATTTTGTTAGAAGTTTAGTACTTAGTAAAAATAGGTGCAAATCTCTCTAGGAAACAATACTCGACTTACTTTATATTACTTGTAATACTACGTGCACTTACATGTATAATCTGATTAACAAGTTTTTGACGCCATTGCCAGAGATTTATTTTTCTATTTATATTTACTGATATTAAATTAAATAGATTGTCTTAGACCAAGTTTTCCTTCTCTTTTATGTTTTTTAGGTGTGTTCGACGTTGTATGCACAGAGCATGAAACTTAAAGACTATCTTATGTTACCTGGAGATCAAGTGGACATTTCAACGACTGAGATGGGAAAGTCAATAGGATTTTAATTCTTCTAGTACAATGGATGAACAACCAAGAAAGTGGCAAGTCCAAGAGAGGGTAGTTGAAGAGAATCATTCGTTAAAGGACTATGTTGTCCTTTTAGTATAAGGTATCCCATCAAGCATCAGAAGGCAAACCATTTAAGCAAATAATTTCGAGATCAAGTTGGCCATCATCATTATGCTCTCGACGTCAATCTAATTTGGGGTTTTCTAAATGATGATCCAAATGCTCACATATCTAATTTTCTTGAAATATGTGACACAAGAACAACGGGATCATAGATGATGCCATTAGACTAAGATTATTTCCATTTTCATTGAGGGACAGAGCAAAGGTATGGTTGAATTCTTTACCCATAGGCTTAATCACAACATGGGATGACCTTACCTAAAAGTTTCTTGCAAAATACTTCCCTTTAGCGAAAATAGCGAAGATAAGGAATGATATCTCTTCGTTCATATAGTTTGATAGTGGGACATTATATAAAGCTTGGGATAGATACAAGGACTTACTTAGGCGCTGCCCACATCATGGCTTATCGAAGTGACTTCAAGTTTAGACATTCTACAATGGATTGTGCAGCCAAGTTCAAGATACAATTGACGTAGCTACAAAAGGAGCTCTCATGGGAAAGAGCATCGATAAAGCATATGACCTATTGGAAGAGATGGCATCAAATAATTATTAGTGGCCATCAGAATAATCCAAACATAGAATAGAAGTCAAAGCTCACAAGATTAATGCCATCATAGCATTAACTGCATAGTTAGCTACTCTAACTGAAAAGTTCAATTCTTTTAGTACTAATCTTGTTCAAAGTCTTTTTATAGTTGTGATAATTGTGGGGATGGACACGTTAGTGACTAGTGTCCAAATAACAACGTGGAAACAGTTCAATTCGTTGGCAACAGACAGCAAACCAACTCTTTCTCCAATACATATAATCTTAGATGGAGAAACTATCCAAACTTCTCATGGGGAAACAACAAGGGAACATCAACTTCAAAACCAAATATACCAGCTAGTTTTCAAGAGCAAGTGAAAACCCCCATTCTTGAGAAGAAGCCATCCATGGAGGAGTTAATAATGCAATATATGACCAAGACAGACTCCCTCATCAATAGTCAGGCAGTATCACTAAGAAACCTTGAAACGTAAGTTGGGCAATTAGCAAGAACAATTAACAATAGGGCTTAAGGAACATTGCCTAGTAACGCTATGACAAACCAAAGAAGGGAGGGCAAAAAACATGTGAAGGCCATCTCCTTGAGAAGTGGAAAAACAATTGAGGGCAATACTAAACAAGCTAACCAAGTGGAGAAGGAAGCTTAGAATGAGACATAAGTAGTTAATCCAAACAAGTGAATTGTAGAAAAGGAGACTACAGTCACGCCACCACCACCTTTTCCTTAAAGATTCAAAAAACAACAAGAAAATTAATTTTAGAAATTTATAGAGGTATTCAAGAAGTTGCACATCAAAATACCATTCGCAGAGGCTTTAAATCAGATGCCTTCATATGTCAAGTTTCTTAAAGAGATATTATCGAAGAAAAGATGATCAAGTGAGTTTGAAACTGTGGCACTCACTAAAGAGTGTAATGCAATCATACAAAACAAGCTTCCACTGAAACTCAAGGATCTTGGCAGTTTCACGATATTGTGCACCATTAGAGCATACTATTTTGCCAAAGCTTGAGTGATTTAGGAGCTAATATCGACATGATGCAACTGTCTATTTACCAAAAACTATGTTTAAAAGAAATCAAACCTTTCATAATGACTTTACAACTAACAAATCATACCATCACCTATCCTCATGACATTGTAGAAGATGTATCAGTAAAAATGGACAAGTTCATCTTTCTAGTTGATTTTATAGGACTCGATATGGAGGAGGATAAAGAGGTTTCAATGATTTTAGGAAAACCTTTCTCAAGTATTGCTAAAGCACTCATAGATGTAGAGAAAGAAGAGTTCACCTTCAAAGTCTAGAAATAAGAGGTAACCTTCAATACCCTTAACATTTTGAAAACTACTAATGTTTATGGTGAGTGCTTTGTAGTAAATGTAGCTGTGGGTGAAAAACAATTGCTCCAATTAAACGAGATGGATGAAATACTATTAGATGCATATGAGAATGCCAAGATTTACAAAGAAAAAAACAAAATGATTGCACGGCAAGAATATTGTTGAGTGACACTTTGAGTCAGGTCAACATGCGCTATTGTTTAATTTTTGTTTGAAGCTGTTGTTAGGAAAGTTGAAGCCAAGGTGGACAGGATAGTTTCTTTTGTCAAGAGTGTTTCCATATGGTGTCATGGAATAGTGGATGACATAATCAATGCAAAAATTAAGGTGAATGGGCATCGGTTGAATAAATACTAAGAGGCTGACATGGATCGTCAACACTCCTCCATTAGTTTTTTTGACCCTAGTTGAGCTTAACCGGGAGTCTAACTAAAGATATTAAAGAAAGCATTGCTTGGGACGCAACCCAAGTTTTATTTCCTTAAGCAATTTTGGATGATGCTTTAATTATTTTTGTTAGTAAATAGCAATATCATTTTTATTTTTATTTTTATATCACTAATTACTTATTTTTATTTTCTTTTTTCAGGTAAGTATTATTTATAACAATAATTATTTTTGTTTATTGAAAAAAATAATTCTAACGTCGCGATGCTAGGGGGCATCCCTCGAGTTCCATAGTAGAACCTGAGGCTAAGGCACTACAGTGCCACCCTAAAGGCATTATAGAACCCCACAAGATAAAAAAATGCATAAGGCATGGGCTCGTGGAGCACCGCAGTGTTCCAGGCCTGGTGTCACAACGCTATGTTGAGCCTATGACCCTATATAAACCCCTTTTACCACTTTTCGAACCATAGGCTCAAATTCTTATTCTCTCTCCACCCCACTTGAAAAATCTCACTCCTTTTCACTTACTCACTACCGAATCTTTTCCAAACACCAATTATTTTGCAATAAACTTTGAATTTTGAAGATTTTAGAGCATTTTCACATTTTTTTCAAGCATTTGAGCGTGGGAAATTGTGGTAAGTACTCTACTTCCTTTCTTTAATGATACTGATGATTGGTGTTGTGCTTTGAAAATGGGTATTGCTTAGAATTAATGGGTATAGGCTTGATTTAACAATATAGTATATGGGTTTCATTAATTTCTAAGTTTTGTACATAAATTAGAATCTTTGAATGGTGGGTATATTGCATAACTCTAATTTTTTGCACTTTGAATTTGAATTTGATGATAGTAAAATTAGTGTTATTCATATTATTGAGGAGTTGAATAATTAGTATAAATTATTTTTTCCATGTTGATTAAAATTTTTGTAATGTATACTAACTAATTGCGGTCAAAAGTATGTTGTTTGTTGCTTGAGTACTCAGATAATTATCATGGAACCAAAGAAGAGGATGCATGCTAGTGGAAATGGGCAAAATTTTGATCGTAGCAAATTTATTTCAACCAAGGCTAAGAAGCGGCACACCCAGTCCTTAGTGCAAAAAGTGCTAATTCTAGAACATGGTATCAATGTTCGGAGAGGTCTCTATCCTAACATCTACAACATAATCAACACATGCCAATGGGAGAAATTTTGCACTCAGCCTAAAGCAATAGTAATGCCTATGGTTCGAGTATTATATGCTAATGCTACTGAGCATGACAATGGGCGTGCCTTCATTTCAAGTTGTCAGGTACTTTTTAATGCTCATACTATTAATTTATTTTACAATACACTTGACATTCTGAGTGACGAATACTGCCAATTCATGAATGGTGACATCAATTTCGATGAAGTTTTAAGGCACCTTAGCATTCTACGTACTAAATGGAAATTGCACAAGGGTGTCTTAATTTTGTTCAAAGCCAATGCCTTCAAGAATGACTATAAGGTAAGGTATCATTTCTTGGCTGCAAAGCTACTACCTATGAAAGATTCGAGCGATGTGACAAAGGATTGAGTAATCCTCTTGTATGCCATTGTGATTGGGAAGTTTATTGACATCGGGCAATCGATCTTCAACAACATTATCATGTCAACCAGTTCACCACGTGACTGATTGTGTTATCCATCCTTGATAACTGCCTTATGATGTCAAGCTAGAGTAGTCTGGTCACCCAATGAAGAGTTGCTACATTGAAGATTCCATTGGATAGTGGAATCATCCACAAGTTTCGTATGCATGAGCACATTGATACTAGAGGTAGTTCATTAGCTGCACCTTAACCACCGTGGCATGCCAAGAATCTCCCCATGCCTAAACGAATAGAAAGGCTTGAGCACCGTTTGAACCACTAAGCAAAGTGCTTTAAAGCCATTAAGGAGATGATGAGGGCATATGCCAAGCATGTTAGCATAGACATGGCTACTTTCCCCACACTATCGATTGATCTATCCAAGATGAGGATGACGATATTGTTGCAAATACGGATGATGATTGACTTCGTCCGGAAGCTTAAGGGAGTTTGTTTTTCTTTACTTTCAATAACATTGAGGACAATGTTAATTTTAAGTTTGGGAGGGGAATTTAAACTTTTTATATTTTTATGCTTTATTTATTTATTTATTTTCTATTATTTTCTTCGCCTATTAAGTTATGAATGTGTGAAAAATGAAATTAGAGTAAATGCACCATGAAATTGACTTACCCATCCAATGATGGAATGTAGTTGTCTCACTACTCTTGTACTTTTAGTAAGCATGAATAGAGTTGATGTATTTTGTTGAATTCTTATCTGTAGCAACATTTTAGGATGAAATTTCCACAATTGAACACTTTATCTTTTATATTGAGTTATTATGTACATTTAGAAAATCATTATCTGAATATGAACTCTTAGATTAGGTTTGGAGGTTTAGAATTTGTTTGTTCCTTTCTTGAGGTGAAATATTAGGAGACATTTAACTTGGAAATGACTTAGGCCATTGTTGGATCAATTGAGCTGTTCAAGCTAACCCAATTAGATATTATGCCTAATATACCGCCTTGAGCCAAGAAATTTTTCTTTGTCTTTGTCAACCATAAACAAGTGAGCTAAGCTTTTAAATAACATTTCCAATTCCATACCCTTCATTCCTAAACATGTACATTGTTTTAGGAAATATATTGCATTTTTTATGAAAAGGTGGACAATATATATATGTATGTATAATTTGTAAATTTGATATGAAGCATTCATCCCACTATCATTGAAAGAAACAAGTTTCGGGGTGATGAATTGAGAATAAAAAAATATGGTTGATGAATGAAGAGTGAAATGGAAGACAAAGGTGTACTTGGTGGAGAAAAAAAAATAAGGCTATATAGGCTGTTGTTCAATTTATTACCACGCAAGTATATGTATTATAAAGATAATATAATGATGAGTATAGTGTCGATCCCACAGGAAATTGAATTAATTTTTACTATTAATTACTAAAATTACACACCCTAATTTTATCCAAACATTAAAAATTGAATAAAAAAGCAAAATTTAAAAACTTAAACTATTCTGAATTTACTCAGCAAAATTACTTTTCTATGTTTGATTGACTTTTAGACCTAAGATTATGATGTCCTTCAATACTTCACCTGATTATTGTCTCTCTCTTAACTTACCTTAATTGATTAAATTGCTAACTTAAAATCCTAAATTATTTACAAGCCTCTGTCGAGTTTCTCATAAAAATATCTCTCTCAATTAATTTACTATATTTGTCAGTTAAAATTCTACTACGTAAGTATACATATCGAATAGACATTATATTAGCAAGTAGAGTATCGATCCCACAAAGAATTGATCTAAAAGTTTACTAAGTACTAAAATTATAGCAAATTAATCTTATCCAAACAATATCAAATAAAACTAAGTTAGCAAATTTAAACTAAGAAAAATCAAAATAATAAATGCTTAAATAAATATAAAATCAAACAAGCTAGGATTACAATATCCTTCACACTTCATCTAAATCTTACCTCTCTTCCTTAACTTATTTCAATGGGTTGAATTGCTAACCTAGAGTCCTAAATTATTTATAAGGGTCTCTCGACTCATCTTATAAAAATATCTATTTTAACCAAAACACTATATCCCTATATGAATTGAAATTAAAATAGATTCATTAAGTTCAGACTCTAATTTGGCTACATATGGCCTATAGGTATATCCCTTATCCTATACGCAAATCAAGTAATATGATCATATGCTATCCCAATTTTAGTCTACACTAAACTCCCTTTTCCAAGTTTGTTTAGGTTCCTAAATCAATTTAATTGGTAGCCAAGCAATTAAAAGCATTAAGAACAAATTGGAATAAACAATTCAAATCCCATTGAAAATAAGCAAGAAAGAGATTAAAAATTTAGATTACGTGTGAGTTCAATTGCAATCTTAGAAAAATAATTTAACTCATAATATCTAATAAAGACAACATCCAAAGAAATTTAGCCATGAATCCAAGTCAAAGAAAATAAGAAGAACATAAAGGTAAGAGAGAAAACTAATAGTTAGAGCTTTGTGATCTTGATTGTCTCTCCAATTCTCTTGTTTTCTTGCATTTTTCTTGGCTTCAAATTTTCAGAATAGTTGCTTGCTGCCTCTTCCTCAAAATCTATGAGAAAGGTCCCTTAAATGGGCTCCAAATAACCTGATTTCCAAAATACCATCAACTTCTTTTATTTTTGGAAAGCCGCCCAGCGCTGCGGCGCTACTTGTCCTGCGCTGCTGCGCTGAGCTCTCTAGAAATTTGTATGTCTGCTTTTTTTCATCAACGCTGCAGCCTTGTTCTCCCAGCATTGTGGCAGTCTATTAACTTCAAGCATGAGTTTCACTCTGACATGTTCCGAACTGGGCAAAGTAGTAAACATAAAAGTTTTAGTCCTGTCTCTTAAATTTTCAATGGATGAAGAATCACATCAATTAGACTTCTGGATTGAAAGATATGCTCCAAAAACCACATCATATTCAATCCTTGCATACTACTACAGTGCTCCGATTTTGACAAATAATTTGACTATGATCCAATCAGAACTGGGTGAATTGATAAAAACAGCATTGTATCCCTTCTTCTTAGAATTCTAATGGTCCAAGAATCACCTCATTTGGAGTTGTTTAAAGAGAGATATAGTCAAAATACTAAAACATATACGAATAAAGTCATCGCCATACCTACACTGATTTTCATCAAATGAGCCTTTTTCATCAATTTTCTACAAAAGCCATAAGAGAAATTAGCAATAACTACTCTTAAAGTATTTTAAAACAAAACAACATAAAATTTAGCTAAAATAACTTAAATTAATCACTTAATAAGTAATCAAACTTAAACTAGAAAAACACCTGAAATGCTAAAATCCAAACCTAAAATCTCAAAGATCATAGTTACTTAAGCCCCCAAAATGTGTCAAAATAACTCTATATAATAGAGTTATCACTATATATCTATTCAAATTAAATTAAAGAAAGATTTATTAAGTTCGTGCTTTAATTTTGGCTACGTTTGGCTTATAGGTGTATGTTTACCCTATATGCAAATCAAACCACCTAATCAACTAAGTGCATTCAATCATACGCTATTATATTCAAGGTATACCTAAAGCTCTTTTATAAAGGTTTAACTCAGATTTCTAACTCAATCTAATTGGTGGCTTATCAATCAAAAGCATTAAGAACAAAATAAAATAAACAACTTACATCCATCAAACATAAGCAAAAGAGAGATAAATGAATTGGACTACGCATTGAGTTCAATCATAATCTTAGATTAATAATTTAGTTCCCCATCAAGTCACATATCA